>NC_053023.1:557215210-557377595 GCF_003073215.2 Triticum urartu
TCGACCCCAACTGGGCTCCACTACTGATCAACTAGAATGAACCAACATAAAGGACAAGATCTTCAACGAGCTCCTCCTTGAGCTTGATTGCGTCATCTGCACGGTATCATCGGCACCTGCAAACTGATTTTGGAAGTAACTGTGAGCCACGGGGACTCAGCAATCTCACACCCTCGCGATCAAGACTATTTAAGCTTATAGGTAAGGCAAATGTATGATGTGGAGCTGCAGCAAGCGACTAGCATATATGGTGGCTAACTTATTCACAAAAGAGAGCGAGAAGAGAAGGCAAACGCACGGTCGAACAACTATGATCAAGAAGTGATCTTAGAACAACCTACGTCAAGCATTACTCCAACACTGTGTTCACTTCACGGACTCCGCCAAGAAGAGACCATCACGGTAACACACGTGGTTGGTGCATTTTAATTAAGGTCAACTTCAGGTTTTCTATAACCGGACATTAACAAAATCCCATCTGCCCATAACCGCGGGCACGGCTTTCAAAAGTTCAAATCCTTGCAGGGGTGTCCCAACTTAGCCCATCACAAGCTCTCACGGTCAATGAAGGATATTCCTTCTAGCGGGAAGACCCGATCAGGCTCGGAATCCCGGTTACAAGACAATTCGACAATGGCAAAACAAGACCAGCAACACCGCCTGAATGTGCCGACAAATCCCGATAGGAGCTGCACATATCTCGTTCTCAGGGCACACTCAGATGAGCATTCCGTACAACTAAAACCAGCCCTCGAGTTTCCCCGAGGTGGCGCTGCAAGGGGCTCTAGTTTGGACCAACACTTAGAGGAGCATTGGCCCAGGGGGGGGGTTTAAATAATGATGACCCTTGAGTCTGCAGAACCCAAGGGAAAGAAAAGGCTAGGTGGTGAATGGTAAAACCAATGTTGGGCATTGCTGGAGGAGTTTTATTCAAGGCAAACTGTCAAGGGGTTCCCATTATAACCCAACCGCGTAAGGAACGCAAAATCCGGGAACATAACACCGATATGACGGAAACTAGGGCGGCAAGAGTGGAACAAAACACCAGGCATAAGGCCGAGCCTTCCACCCTTTACCAAGTATATAGATGCATTAATTAGATAAGATATATTGTGATATCCCAACAAGTAAACATGTTCCAACAAGGAACAAACTTCAATCTTCACCTGCAACTAACAACGCTATAAGAGGGGCTGAGCAAAGTGGTAACATAGCCAAATAACGGTTTGCTAGGACAAGGTGGGCTAGAGGCTTGGTTCAACAATATGGGAGGCATGATAAGCAAGTGGTAGGTATCGCAGCATATGCATAGCAAAAGAGCGAGCAACTAGCAAGCAAAGATAGAAGTGATTTCGAGGGTATGGTCATCTTGCCTGAAATCCCGCAAGGAAGAAGAACGAGTCCATGAAGAAGACAAATGGACGTAGTCGAACGGGTCCTCACAACGCGACGTTATCGGAACCAAACCGAAGAAGCAACACCGGAAAGAAGCACACAACATAGTAAACAACCAACACACGAACATGGTATGATATGCGGGATGCGGTATGCGGTGCATATGCATGATTTGGAACGGAAAGATAGAACCTGGCCTCAACATGGAAAACCAAGAGTGCCACTAGAAAGATGAGGTGATTTCGGTTGAAATTGATATAAAGATCACCGGAATCGGATGCACGGTTTGGAAATGGCAAGCAAAACAAATATGGCACCGGTCTGCGATAAACAACAAGTAACCATCTAAATGCATCAAGATTAATATGCTACAACACTCAATCATGGCCACAAAATACATGGCAGATATCCACTCAGGAAGCATAACAAAAGATGAACACTGAGCTACGGCTAATTCAGTCATTAACAGGTTCAAAGAAGCGTGGCAAAAGTGCAAATGATAACAGGTTTTAGACTTAGTGAAATTAACACAAGTCTGGAATTTATCATCAAGAAGCATACTTTAGAGCATGAAAAATACATGCTACAGGAACTTAACATGACAAAGCAAGGAAGGGCATGAAGCTACTCAAAGCACTTAACAAAAGTCCCTTAGTGACCTTGAGCAAAAAGGGATCAGAAAATACAATTGCAAGCATGTGAACATGGCAAAAACATAAACAGATTCAGACTTAGTGAAAAACTGGAGCATGGCAAAACAGTTAACAAGTAGGCATGTTTACGAGCTCGATGCACTCACTACAAAGCATGGCATGACAAACTAAGCATACACACATCAAGAAGACATGGTATAGGAGCTATACATGGCAAGAACAACATCATAGCATGCACGGATCAGTAGCAACATCCTCGACAAAATCGTTCAACATGTCAACAATCTGCTAGGATTATTTTATAGCAAAAGTAGATCTTTATTGACTCAAGCTAGGGTGCTCCATAAATGCAAACAAGGACATGGATGGATAGAGCACCACAAATATCACAAAAATACATGGCAAGCACCCTGTAAAGATGGCATGGCATATTACAAAACACATGTAGAGCTCAGGATCATAGCATGCACACATTAATCATGGCAAAAATGACAATGCCATTTGATGAAATAGATCTGACAAATTCCTCACATAGCCCTCTTCCAACAGCATTTCGGGCATCAAGATGAGCTCAAATGAAAATGATGCAATGAGATGAAATGATGTACTCGTCGAGACAAACATTTTGATATGCTACACGCACGAATCGGAGCAATGATGACAGAGTTATGATGCCTGGAAGAATGCAAAAATTATCAGGAAAAAGGACTTAGAGAGAAAACAGAGTCAACCTACATCAGATCTAGGCTTTCGGGGTGCGGTCCACGAGGTTCACCGGAAAAGAAGTTCGCTGGAGATCTAGCCTGAGACGAAGAAGGAAGGAGGCCAGAGTAGTTGGGGCGCCGGATCCGGAGGCCACCGGCGACGACAGGAGCGGAGGAGGAGCCGCGATCTTGGGCCGTGCGGGGCAACGCCGGCGAGCTCGTGCAGTGGCCGGCCGGAGTGGTTGCGAGGCGGCGGCGCAGGTAGCTCACGGGGCGGCGCGCGGCGCAGTCCGACGGGGACGCGGGCGGCGCAGAGCAGCGGAGGAGGTGGCGCGTGGAGCAGCGGAGGAGGCGGCGGCGAAGAGCAGCGCCGACGAGCTCCTCCGAAGGGCGGCGGCCGGCGGGGAGGTTCGGTGGCGGCGGGGCGAAACACGGCGGCGGGGCGACGGTTCGGGCCCCGCGGGCCCGACGTGGGCTCGCGGGCCGGCGGTGGGGACGAGCGCGGCGGCGCCACATGGCGAGGTGGGATTGGAGGGGATATGCGGTTGAGCTGATGTGGCATGCTCTCATTGGTCAGGCGATGTGGCGGCGGGCGGTGGACACGTCCGACGCGGCGTGGACGCGTCCGGCGGCGCGAGGGGAGGGATTTTTAGGGTTTCATCCGCGAGATTTTCGGGGGAGACACAAATATATAGGTAGAGGGAGCTAGGAGAGTCCAAATGAGGTGCGGTTTTAGGCCACGCGATCGTGATCGAACGACCGAGATGATGGAGGGGGTTTAGGTGGGTTTTGGGCCACTTTGGAAGGGTGTTGGACTGCAACACACACGAGGCCTTTTCGGTCCCTCGGTTAACCGTTGGAGTATCAAACGAAGTCCAAATGGCACGAAACTTGACAGGCGGTCTACCGGTAGTAAACCAAGTCCGCATGATAGGTCTCGGTCCAATCCGAAAATGTTTAACACCCGCACACGAAAAGAGGTAGAAAGGGACACCGGGTGACATAGGAGCGCCGGATTGCAAAACAGACAACGCGGAAAATGCTCGGATGCATGAGACGAACATGTATGCAAATGAAATGCACATGATGACATGATATGCAATGCTTGACACGCAAGCAATGACAAGGCAACAATAGCGAATAACTGGAAGACACCTGGCACATCGGTCTCGGGGCATTACAACACTCCACCACTACGAGAGGATCTCGTCCCGAGATCTAGAATGGCACCGGAGGGAAAACGGAAGGAAAAGAGAAGAGGTAAAACTAAGTTGCTTCTTTGAACAATGAGTGAAACCAAGGAACCTTGCAAAGGTTAAGCCATTTCGAGAAAAGAATACAACGGAGATGAACAAAGTTGAAAGTACTCCGTTAAGGAAGAGGAAAAGGAAGAACCAATTCGGGTAGCATTCCGATTGGAAAGAGATGAAAGACTTGATAAAATGAAAGAACTTGAGCAAAAGGGGCACAATACTCCGGTTAAAAGGATAAACCAAGAAAAGAACATGATCCTGACAAAACCAGAAGATGGGTTGGAGAGAGCAACAAAACAATGCCTCCGGAACAAAAGTGAGAATGGACTGGAATGAACGAAGGGAAAACAAGATCTTGAGGGAGCACGCTTACAACAAATGCTAGAACGAAGTTGTTGGAAAACCAACAACGAAAAGAATAATCTTGATATGGTCTTATGGAATACATCTCGAATATGAGGTGACAACCTGCCACTCACGGGAAAAAATTTGGATTGATAAGAACAAGGAGATGAGAAACTTATTCACCGGATGGACAAATGAAGATCTTGGGTCAATTATAAGCACCATAATAGCAACAATCCTTAGGGAAAGATTTAGGTGAAATATAACCCAAGATAACTCCAATGACGAGATTGATGGATTTAAAATACCTCATTCTTAACAACATGTGAAATATGACACATGAGCTCAAATTATCAAGAATGACATAATACCACCTGAAATGATACGGTAGAAAGAATTGCACTCCGGATTGCACAAAGAAGAATACTTGATCTCCTATGAAAAGAATCTTGATGAATGCTTCAAGAAGGAAATAAATCCTTGATGAACCATCATGTAGAACCTCCATGAAGAACTCCGGTAATGAAAGAATGATCAAACAAAAAGAAAGAGAAGTTGAAAGCACAAGGTGAATCCTTGTAATGACTTAGATGGATCCTCGTGATGATATAATTGAGAGAGCTTGGAACTCTAGGAAAGAAAAGATGAAACAAATGAAACCGAGAATTTGATGAGCCTCCGGAATAAGGAATTAATCCCTTGGATGAACAAGAATAAGAATTATGTTATGCTTATCCTTCACCAATTAAATTGATGACAATGAACGGATTTGGCATATTGCTTATTCTCGTAGAAAGGATTAAGATAGATATAGCGCAAACTTAAGAAGGTCTTCGATGAACCACCGATAGAATTAGGAAACACTGAATGAATTGATATGATAAGAAAGAAGAAAAAAAATCTTGAATGAACCACCATAAGCATTGACAAAGAACGAAGTAAAGGGATAAATCACCGGAAAGGAATTAGAGAACGAATGAAAATACTTGAAGGAAATTAGATCCACGAGAACAAAAGATCACGAGCTGATTAGAGAATATACTTGAATGATGCACCGGTAAAATTGGAGAACGAGAGCTGAAAGCTGAGAAATGAATAATATTTGAAAAGATGGCCTTCGGGGAAAAGAAATGGAAAAACAACTCATGAAATGCTCCGGATGGGTTTAAAGAATTCTCACAATCGAAAAACAATTTTGAGAGGATGGCATTAAGCTAGAACCATGAATCTTTGATGGAAATGGATAAGATTGCAGAGGAAATCTTCTTCAGTCTTCCAATGTTGATAGTGACGATGAGAAGATCCATCAAGAATTCTTGAGGCACTCTGGGAGAATGAAAGCGAAGAGGTTGAGCCAACAATGAGAAGAGTTTGAAAGATCTTGGGAAAGACATTTGACTGATGATGGTTCATTCTTACGTCAAACTTTAAAGGATTTGAGAATAGCTCCGGTAAAATTAGAAGAGTCAGGTAAGATCCTGGAAAAAGACCTGTGGGTTAGGGCCCACTCAAAAGAAACACCGTTGAATGATTTAAAAGATAGATTGCGCCAGTTGAATTAAATGGCTTGAATGAGATAACATCCTCGAAAGATTGAACGGATTGAGAATGAAAGCGGATCTTCTAAGATATCTTCAGCACTCCAGAACAATTAAATAGCAAGAAGGGGATGATTATGAGGTGCACCGGCATGAGAAAACATTTGAAGCGAGAACAGATATGACCGACAAAGCTTGAATTGAATCCACCGGAGAAGAAAAAGAACGAATAATGATAACTTGAAGCTCTGTTAGTATCTTCCTGAGACTCACCGGATACGAACATTGACGAAAAAGAATGGAGAGACTTCACATCAATAAGATGGATACTTGATAAAAAAACCGAGCCCTTGAGGAAGAAAGGGTGGGAGGGCGGGAAGAACAAAGTCAACTTGGAACGGATGAAGACAACACCGTTGAGAAGAACTAGTAATAGATCTTGCTGATGTTGAAATGATCGAATCCACTTGAAGAGAAGCACATCGGTTGAAAAGGATTGACATGATAGTCTCGATTATCATGAAGGTTTGGTATTCACATAGGAGTATGAGAACACCGTTTAGAAAAGTTATGGAATCAACATTTGACTTTGAAGCAACTCGAATACCACAACTCAAAAACAAAACAAATGATTGGCTTGCAGAATAAGCCGGAACAAACATATGATAGAGATTTCGTCCGAAGTTTTTGTGGTGGGGCCTACACGGGCTCGATTGTACAGCACCATCATGTACAAGGCAGTGCACATGACATACGAAGCGTCCCCGAGTCGGCATAGCCAAGGACTCTTTAAGACACAACGAGACAACTGTAAAACCAACCGTGAATAGTCGGACCACTAGAGGTCGAACCCCAATTTCATATCATATATCCGTCGGAAAGATATCCTAAGAGCTACTTGAATTCCCACTTATAAACTCCCGAAATTTTCCGGTTATGCAATCAGGTGTTGGGGATACAGGGGAAGCATAATATCTCACCCAAAACTAACAAATCCTACATCCAGCTGTATCCATCCTTCAACACATAACCGAGAAACCTTCGGAAATCATTTACCTCAACCTTCGAAAAGCATCCGTTATACGAGTTATGGCAATACTCCCGAACTCCCGCTGCAGTACTGGGTGGTGTCGAGGTTATCTCACCAACAACTGCATAAAAGAGATTTTCGATGTCGGCGAAACTAAACTCAGGTATTCCATAACTGCAATGATAAAATTGTGATGACAACACCTCGGAGCTCAACTCCCCGGGACACTGCCACAACCCCTAAATGTCAGGAGGCACCAAGAACAATGTTCTCGTCACAAAACAATCGGAACAATTCCAAGATACCCGCGTGATCCTAATTTTTTTTAGTGAAATTTGAGAAGAGAAGAGTCAAAACTCTATGTTAGGATGCCTCACCAGAGCGACGAAGGGACTGAGGAGTAAAAATAATTCCTAACTCTCCGATATATATAATCCTAAATGACTCAAAACATTTCTAGACTCAAGAACGCCAGCGATTCGATTTGTAACGCCCTCGATGCGGCTATATCTCCCACGTGTCGAAGCACGACTTAGAGGCATAACCGCATTGAAAGCAATGTCGCAAGTGAGGTAATCTTCAAACAACCCATGTAATACAATAAGGGAAAAGATACATAGTTGGCTTACAATCGCCACTTCACACAATACATGAATAAAGCATTACATCATCCAGATACACTCAAGGTCCGACTACGGAACCAAAATAAAAGAAGACTACCCCAAATGCTACACAGATCCCCGATCGACCCCAACTGGGCTCCACTACTGATCAACTAGAACGAAACAACACAAAGGACAAGATCTTCATCGAGCTCCTCCTTGAGCTTGGTTGCGTCATCTGCACGGATCATCGGCACCTGCAAGCTGGTTTTGGAAGTATCTGTGAGTCACGGGGACTCAGCAATCTCACACCCTCGCGATCAAGACTATTTAAGCTTATAGGTAAGGTAAAGGTATGAGGTGGAGCTGCAGCAAGCGACTAGCATATATGGTGGCTAACCTACGCAAAGAGAGCGAGAAGAGAAGGCACGGTCGAACAACTATGATCAAGAAGTGATCCTAGAACAACCTACGTCAAGCATTACTCCAACACTGTGTTCACTTCCCGGACTCCGCCGAGAAGAGACCATCACGGTTACACACGCGGTTGATGTGCATTTTAATTAAGGTCAACTTCAGGTTTTCTACAACCGGACATTAACAAATTCCCATCTGCCCATAACCGCGGGCACGGCTTTCGAAAGTTCAAACCCTGCAGGGGTGTCCCAACTTAGCCCATCACAAGCTCTCACGGTCAATGAAGGATATTCCTTCTAGCGGGAAGACCCGATCAGACTCGGAATCCCGGTTACAAGACATTCGACAATGGTAAAACAGACCAGCAAAGCCCGAATGTGCCGACAAATCCGATAGGAGCTGCACATATCTCGTTCTCAGGGCAACGCGATAGCAATCCGTACAACTAAAACCAGCCCTCGAGTTTCCCCGAGGTGGCGCTGCAGGGGCTCTAGTTTGGACCAACACTTAGAGGAGCACTGGCCCGGGGGGGTTAATAAGATGACCCTTGAGTGCTGCAGAACCCAAGGAAAAAGGCTAGGTGGTGAATGGTAAAACCAATGTTGGGCCTTGCTGGAGGAGTTTATTCAAGGCAGAACTGTCAAGGGGGTTCCCTTCACCACATAGTTGGTTTTGAGAAGTGGCTTTCCTTCTTCCCTCCTGGCTAGGGTGCGTGGTAGGGGTCCATTATACAACAACGTGTAAGGAACGCAAAATCCGGGAACATAACACCGATATGACGGAAACTAGGACGGCAAGAGTGGAACAAAACACCAGGCATAAGGCCGAGCCTTCCACCCTTTACCAAGTATATAGATGCATTAATTAAATAAGAGATATTGTGATATCCCAACAAAATATCCATGTTCCAACAAGGAACAAACTCCAATCTTCACCTGCAACTAACAACGCTATAAGAGGGGCTGAGGGCTAGAGGCTTGGTTCAACAATATGGGAGGCATGATAAGCAAGTGGTAGGTATCGCAGCATATGCATAGCAAAAGAGCGAGCAACTAGCAAGCAAAGATAGAAGTGATTTCGAGGGTATGGTCATCTTGCCTGAAATCCCGCAAGGAAGAAGAATGAGTCCATGAAGAAGACAAATGGACGTAGTCGAACGGGTCCTCACAACGCGACGTTATCGGAACCAAACCAAAGAAGCAACACCGGAAAGAAGCACACAACATAGTAAACAACCAACACACGAACATGGTATGATATGCGGGATGCGGTATGCGGTGCATATGCATGATTTGGAACGGAAAGATAGAACCTGGCCTCAACTTGGAAAACCAATAGTTCCACTGGAAAGATGAGGTGATTTCGGTTGAAATCGATATAAAGATCACCGGAATCGGATGCACGGTTTGGAAATGGCAAGCAAAACAAATATGGCACCGGTCTGTGATAAACAGCAAGTAACCATATAAATGCATCAAGATTAATATGCTACAGCACTCAATCATGGAAAAAAATACATGGAAGAGATCCACTCAATAAGCTTAACAAAATATGAACACTGAGCTACGGCTAATTCACTCATTAACAGGTTCAAACAAGCATGGCAAAAGTGCAAATGATAACAGGTTTCAGACTTAGTGAAATTAACACAAGTCTGGAATTTATCATCAGGAAGCATACTTTAGAGCATGAAAACTACATGCTACCGGAACTTAACATGGCAAAGAAAGGCATGTCATGAAGCTACTCATAGCACTTAACAAAAGTCCCTTAGTGACCTTGAGCCAAAAGGGATCAGAAAATACAATTGCAGGCATGTGAACATGGCAAAAACATAAACAGATTCAGACTTAGTGAAAAACTGGAGCATGGGAAAACAGTTAACAAGTAGGCATGTTTACGAGCTCGATGCACTCACTACAAAGCATGGCATGAAAAACTAAGCATACACTCATCAATAAGACATGGCATAGGAGCTATACATGGCAAGAACAACATCATAGCATGCACGGATCAATAGCAACATCCTCGGCAAAATCGCTAAACATGTCAACAATCTGCCAAGATTATTTTATAGCAAAAGTAGAGCTTGATTGACTCAAGCTAGGGTGCTCCATAAATGCAAACAAGGACATGGATGGATAGAGGACCACAAATATCACAAAAATACATGGCAAGCACCCTTCTAAAGATGGCATGGCATATTACAAAACACATGTAGAGCTTAGGATCATAGCATGCACACATTAATCATGCCAAAAATGACAAAATGCCATTTGATGAAACAGATCTGACAAATTCCTCACATATCCCTCTTCCAATAGCATTTCGGGCATCAAGATGAGCTCAAATGAAAATGATGCAATGACATGAAATGATGTACTCGTCGAGACGAACATTTTGATATGCTACACGCACGAATCGAAGCAATGATGACAGAGTTATGATGCCGGGAAGAATGCAAAAATTATCATGAAAAAGGACTTAGAGAGAAAACAGAGTCAACCTGCATCAGATCTAGGGTTTCGGGGTGCGGTCCACGAGGTTCGCCGGAGATCTAGCCTTAGACGAAGAAGGAAGGAGGCCGGAGTAGTTGGGGCGCTGGATCTGGAGGCCACCGGCGACGACAGGGCCGGAGGAGGAGCCGCGACCTCGGGCCGTGCAGGGCAACGCCGGCGAGCTCGCGCGGTGGCCGGCCGGAGTGGTTGCGAAGCGGCGGCGCAGACGGCTCGCGGGGCGGCGCGCGACGCGGTCCGGCGGGGACACGGGCGGCACAGAGCAGCGGAGGAGGCGGCGCGAGGAGCAGTGGAGGAGGCGGCGGCGAAGAGCAGCGCCGACGAGCTCCTCCGAAGGGCGGCGGCCGGCGGGGCGAAACACGGCGGCGGGGCGACGGTTCGGGCCCCTTGGGCCCGACACGGGCTCGCGGGCCGGCGGCGGGGACGAGCGCGGCGGCGCCACGTGGCGAGGTGGGATTGGAGGGGAGAGGCGGTTGAGCTGATGTGGCATGCCCTCATTGGTCGGGCGACGTGGCGGCGGGCGGTGGACACGTCCGGCGGCGCGAGGGGAGGGATTTTTAGGGTTTCATCCGCGAGATTTTTCGGGGGAGACACAAATATATAGGTAGAGGGAGCTAGGAGAGTCCAAATGAGGTGCGGTTTTAGGCCACGCGATCGTGATCGAACGACCAAGATGATGGAGGGGGTTTAGGTGGGTTTTGGGCCACTTTGGAAGGGTGTTGGACTGCAACACACACGAGGCCTTTTTGGTCCCTTGATTAACCGTTGGAGTATCAAACGAAGTCCAAATGGCATGAAACTTGACAGGTGGTCTACCGGTAGTAAACCAAGGCTGCATGACAAGTCTCGGTCCAATCCGAAAACGTTTAACACCCGCACACGAAAAGAGGTAGAAAGGGACACTGGGTGACATAGGAGCGCCGGATTGCAAAATGGACAACGGGGAAAATGCTCGGATGCATGAGACGAACATGTATGCAAATGAAATGCACATGATGACATGATATGCAATGCATGACACGCAAGCAATGACAAGGCAACAACAGCGAATAAATAGAAGACACCTGGCACATCGGTCTCGGGGCGTTACATCATCCCTCCTCTATCTCTCTTCTCAGCCAGCCAGTGAACGCGCGGAGCCCATCGTCTATTTGCTCACATGCGGCCCCATATGTTAGTGAAAACACAAGAGGACCCACTGAACCTGCACATCTTTCACCTCGACATGCTGGTGATGAAAAACAAATCCAATAAAGATCTTCGGTGGCCGCTTTTGGAGTTACTCAAGAGTAGTAAGATTCTATTTATATTTTAACCCAAGATGCACATCTCGTGGCTTCAACTACCACTCTATTTTCTTTCATGACACGACCTGGATGCTGGATGTCCCACGTGTCGGCAAAAGGAGGAAGAACCCGACCAAATCTTCGGTTATGCTCTCGGATGAGATTAGTGCACTTGTTGATACTCCTACTAGAATGCGAGGAAGCAACGTCTACTTCTTTACACTCGAAGAAGAAAGAAGCACGCAAGATCGAACCTCCGCAGATCAACAATGAATGCATCGAGAAGGCACTAATCCAACTTACAGGAGTAGTAAAATGTATTCTTGTGGTTCTTGTTTTCTTTGGTCTTGCTTTTCCAGTCAAAATTATCGTTGGAGTTCATGCAAAACGGAGGTCCGTTTGGGTTCGTGCGTTGGAGTTGGCCTTACAAGTGGGACCGCAGTTAAGGAAACCGACTATCGACAAACCCCCACCTCGCTCGCCGCGCGATGGCTGAAGTTAGAGAAACGACGAGGTTGAAGAGATTTCTCTAGCACGGACTCCAAGAAATAATATGGTGTCAGATGGATGTCGTGGTGGTGGCGTGTGCCGTACTCCTGGACGTGAATGCTTGTTCTGGCCCATGCCATGCTACTACTCCTACTACTTACTCCTACTAGTATCGAGGATTCGAGGTGCTAGTTACATACAACGAACACATTAACGTATGGCTACAGTAAAAACACCCGCCCGACGCGCGAAGCATGTGAAGCTAGTACAAATTTAGAGAAGCGACTCGAAAGCCATTCATAAATTTAGTAAGTTTATCACAGGAATATCATTTTATCACATACAACAGGTCATCAACCCACATCGACAACAAGGATACATTATAAATACTAAAGTTTTCACCACACAACAAATAACAAGCCATGAAATGAACTTCAACTCAACCATTCTACGGCGTTGGATACGCTTGCTTTGAACCACAAGTGATTCTCTGGGATGGGCCATCCGTTGTCGATCTGGAGACCAACGCGGGACCGATCATCCAGGCTGAAGCGGCCTACTATATCAGTACGAGGGTAGGGAACCACCCAAATGTCCGAGGTATAGACACAGTTGCTTCTCATAAATGTGTCAACAGCAGTTGGATCACCTTTCACCATCATCAAATAGTTTTGTCCAAGGAAGAGCGAGTTTTCTCCAAGACTATCAATTCTGTGCCAGTGAGAAGGAGTTGGCGCTAGCAGACTAGTATCCATCCCGAATACCATGCAACGGGTGTTGGAATAGGTCCGGAGAGTGCGACCATGGGAGACACCTACTTCCTTAGCAGTAACATCATCAGTGGGCTGTATACACACAAGAAGAGGTGATCCATCGGAATTAGTTGCCAGGCGCCACAGAGTATATCGGCGCTACTCGTGATCATCACCATCGGCATCTCCCCCTTGGTTATAAAAATTTTCAAGTATAGGTGGTGGGATGTTCACAGGACCTTGGAAACACAAGAAGAAGGTTAATTAGTAAAGGGAAACTTGCTAACCTGCATGCATGTGGATGAAACAATTATAATTACGGTGGAAGACAAACATACCGAAACTACTAGGATACCATGCAAAAACAGTGCCATGAGTGGTGGCAGCAAACACAAGGCCCTCGTATTGAATTGCATCACAGTACTCAGCCGTGTATAGAAACTAATTTTTGAGCAATATCCATCGAGTCGAACCATGAAGGACGGCAACAAGCTTGTCGAAGATAGCAACAACTTGATAGTTGTTGTAATTCCAAGAGCGGTTGGGAACTCAGACAAATTGCTATCTTCCATAGAAGACAGTCACCATGATCGTATTTGAACGTGCGTACATTACTGGTGTGCTGAACCTCTGGGCTGTGTGCTGAGATTTTTGGAAGTGGAACCCGGTGACGAGTGTACACATTCACAAGTTCCCACTCGCAGTTGGACCCAATGTAAACAACCCAATCTCCATTTGCACCCGCCCAAGCCTTGCCCTCAAGCGATGGCATCTTAACATCATACGTATCATTATCAAGCGGCATCAACTGGCACAGGGTGAGGCCTCCGTCGTGCCGACGCCATTCATCAGGGTCACGGCGAAGAATATAGGGGAGATCAAACCGCTCCTTGACTCTTGGGTTCTTTGTAATGATGTTATTATTTGAGTCGAGAATGGGCTTGAACGAACCTGCCATGCTAGCCGAGGTGATGACGTCGCACCGATCAATGAGTTCCTCCACCACGTCATCTTTCAGATCGGGGCAAGAATAACGGGGTCGGTTCCGGCCTGTTCCCTCCATGGAGAAGACGATCAAACAATTGCATAAGAAAGGGTGAAGGTCTAAAGGAAAATGGAGGAGGGAGAGGAAGAGCATGCGACAGTAGTTCCAAATCGAGAGGGAAAGGCGAAGAGTCGGTGGACGGTTGCAAGTTTGCCACGGTTCATGAAGAGGCGCCCCGGCCTACACGTTCGTTCGGAAATACTCCTACTACTCGCCGTCGTCTCACTGATATGTTGGAACGGGACCACATGTCAACGAAACATGGTGTGTAATTTCTCGTGCAAAATGCGATCTAGCCGCGTTGGCCCGAGGTGCCGCATTAGTTACCGACCTTTATTTTTTTAATGGCGTGTCGATCAGTTTTGAAGCACGACTAACTGGTACTGTACATGGAGAGGATGACAGCAGGAACCTGCCAAGGTCATGGCAGTATGTAAGAAAGTGCCTCCTTATTTCAAGCCAATAAAAAAATGGCTCCTCCTAGTGTATTTCTGACATCTGGGTCCCATGACATTGTCAATGTAGTCAATAAACGAGAGAATTGCACAACGAGCGGCTGACACCAGGGACCCAGCAGCTCGCCCAGTTATTTTTGTTTTGGGTTAATTTGATAAATGCCACTCCAAATCTGGTGTATCTGAGAAATGCCACTGCAATTTCCAAAGTTTGAAAAATGCCATTTCATGCCATTTCTAGTGGCATTTTTTGAAGTTCGGAGTGGCATTTTTCAAAGTTTGCAAACTGCAGTGGCGTTTTTCAAAGTTTGCAAAAATTGCAGTGGCATTTTTCAAAGTTTGGAAATTGCAGTGGCATTTTTATGAATCGCCATAATTGGAGTGGCATATATACCTCTATTAATTACAGACTTCCTAAAAAATCCCACGTTAATCAGTAATTAGGAACCGTTTATCTGGTGGGACCAACTTATGACGGTGTAGATCTACGCATCTAATAACATCAAACCATCAATGAGCCGATGAAAAAACATTAAAAGAGACTCCTCCATGCCTCTCCACCCATGTGTGCTTAGCGATCCCTTCTCTTCCCCATATGTCCATGATCCCTGAAAAACAGGAAAAACCAATCTACCGCACAGCTAGAAAACCTCAAGATCCTGCAAAAAAAGTCTAGGTCGGTTCTTCCTCAAAAGTGTGCTCACGCTCCCAATCCCCCTGATCTGCTGCCAATGGCATACGCTCCCAATCCCCCCAATAGATCTATTGCAATTAGCATGTTGCTATTGCAGCTCCTCCGCCGCTTCATGTCGCCCTTCGTAACTTCATGCCATCATCCACTTTGAAGATCCGCATGGTGCTGCAATTCGTCCAAGGAGTAAGGGTTCAACCAGATTCCCATCCAATCCATCTCCAACTCTTCCTATTGACCATGTTCTGCTCATACCTTCGCTGCTTCCAGGTAGGGAAGCTCGGATCCAGCAAAAAAACTTAATTAGTAATTAGGCAATGGAGTGAAGGAAGGGTGATCTTATCCCAACGCCCAAACCCTGTTCGATTTCATCTGTGGCCGATTCGTACGCCCATCCACAGACAAGTAACTCTCTTCTCTTCCTTGATGAATTCCTCCTCTGTTCTCCTCCTTGATGAATTCATTCGAGAGCCCCCAAATAATTTTGCTTTATCTGTGATCTCTCATCAAGGAAAAAACTGCTCTGTATATGTGTTTCACATCACAATGCTTACGAGATTAAGAAATATAGGAAGCGATGAAGAATGGGCCAGGTAAGATAATCTGCTACTTCTTTGGTGCCAACCTGCAGTAAGCTACCGTGGTACATACATATAGAAATCAATCACTGCCAACAAGTTCTGTTTAATGTTTATAGAAGCTTCATATATAGATGTTCTCCAGATTTAGATGATGTATGTTGTTTCTTCCTGTATGTGCTAACTGAGATTATCTGCATGTTTTAACAAATAATCCTTCTCTCCGGGAATAAGAAAAATGTATGATACCTTATTGACTTCGCATATTTGGCTGTACTTTGGACATTTAATATATTTTCCAACTTCTAGATTTCTTAAAATCATATCTAGAGTGAATAATATTCTCTTGATATATTTGTAAGAACTTAGTATTTTTGGCTGTGCAAATATTTAGCTTCATGCATAGCTTATTGAGTTACACATGTTTCTGCACATAGTTCATTTGTTGTATTTGGAAACTGATCTAGGTAGATAATCTTTTTAGTACAAAAAAATCATATTAAGTTTTCTTTCAATTGTAATAATCGAGTCCATATCATCTTTTTTGATTTTAATAATTTGGTTGATCTTTCCTTCACAGTTACAATATTCAGATATCATATATAGCTGCCACTTACAGAAAATATGGTAAGGATTTTTCAGCTAAACTTTCAAAGTGTCCTCATAGTGATTTTCATGTTTATAGAAATGGGTTATGCATAGTGATATTCTTCAGTTGGCGCCTCAATATGCTCTCTTTAAATTAGTAGATTTGTGTTGTTCAATTATGTGTAGCAGAATATTGACGCATGCTTCTAGATCTACTTCATCGAACAATACTGTGGAGTCTGCACTAGCATCTAAAAAAAATCTATGGTGGAACTTATACAATAACCTAACATCTTGTAACGCCCTCGATGCGGCTATATCTCCTACGTGTCGAAGCACGACTTAGAGGCATAACCGCATTGAAAGCAATGTCGCAAGTAAGGTAATCTTCACAACAACCCATGTAAATAGATAATAAGGGGAAAGGTACATAGTTGGCTTACACTCGCCACGTCACACAAAGTACATAAATAGCATTACATCATCCTATACACTCATGGTCCGACTATGGTACCAAAATAAAAGATCAACCCCAACATGCGACACGGTCTCGATCGCCCCAACTAGGCACCACTACTGATCATCAGGGAAAGACACATAGTAACGACGTGAGTCTTCGTCGAACTCCCACTTGAGCTCAAGCGCATCATCTGGAACGGAATCATGAGGCCCTGCATCTGGTTTGGAAGTAATCTGTGAGTCACGGGGACTCAGCAATCTCGCACCCTCACGATCAAGACTATTTAAGCTTATAGGAAAGGCAAGGTAATATGTGGAGCTGCAGCAAGCGACTAGCATATATGGTGGCTAACCTGTTCGCAAAAGAGAGCGAGAAGATAAGGCAAAGCACGAACGAAGAACTAGAGAATCAACGTACGACAAACATTACTCCAACACCGTGTTCACTTCCTGGACTCCGCCGAGAAGAGACCATCACGGTAACACACACAGTTGATTCATTTTAATTAAGTTAAGGTTCAAGTTATCTACAACCGGACATTAACAAATTCCCATCTGCCCATAACCGCGGGCACGGCTTTCGAAAGTTCAAATCCCTGGAGGGGAGTCCCAACTTAGCCCATCACAAGCTCTCACGGTCAACGAAGGATAAACCTTCTCCCGAGACATTCCGATCAGACTCGGCATCTCGGTTCTACAAGACAACTTCGACAATGGTAAAACAAGTCCAGCAACACCGCCCGAATGTGCCGACAAATCCCGATAGGAGCTGCACATATCTCGTTCTCAGGGCACACTCAGATGAACACTACGTACAACTAAAACCAAACCTCGAGTTTCCCCAAGGTGGCGCTGCAAGTGGCTTTGTTTGGACCAACACTCAGAGGAGCACTGGCCCGGGGGGGGGGGCGTTTAAATAAGATGACCCTTGGGCTTCGGAAATCCAAGGGAAAAAGAGGCTAGGTGGCAAATGATAAAACAAAGGTTGGGCATTGCTGGAGGAGTTTTATTCAAGGCGAACTGTCAAGGGGTTCCCATTATCACCCAACCGCGTAAGGAACGCAAAATCCGGGAACATAACACCGATATGACGGAAACTAGGGCGGCAAGAGTGGAACAAAACACTAGGCAAAAAGGCCGAGCCTTCCACCCTTTACCAAGTATATAGATGCATTAAGATAACAAGATAATATAATGATATCCCAACAAATAAACAGGGTTTCAACAAGGAACGGTCTTCAATCTTCACCTGCAACTAGCAACGCTATAAGAGGGGCTGAGCAAAGCGGTAACATAGCCAATCAACAGTTTGCTAGGACATGGTGAGAGGTTTGACATGGCAATTTGGGAGGCATGATAAGCAAGTGGTAGGCATCGTAGCATAGGCATAGCAAAAGAGCGAGCATCTAGCAAGCAAAGATAGAAGTGATTTCGAGGGTATGATCATCTTGCCTTCAAAGTTGTCAGAGTTGACTGGATCCTTGAAAGCAAACTCAACGGGCTCCTCGTTAGAGAACTCGTCTCCCAGCTCTACCCAAACAAGACAAACAAGCAAAAGGAATACAATCAACCACGTGCAAAGCTCAAACAACATGATGCAAACATAGTATGCTATGCGGGATGCGGTATGTGATGCATATGCAAGATTTGATAAGGGATGATTGAACCTGGCCTCAACCTGGAAATACAAGTGTTCCACTGGAAAGGTGAGGTTATTTCGGTTGAAATCGATATAAAGAACACAGGAATCGGATGCACGGTTTGGAAATGGCAAGCAAAACAAATATGACACCGGTCTGCGATAGACAGCAAGTAGCCAACTAAATGCAACAAGATAAATATGCTACAACACTCAAACATGGAAAAAAAATACATGGCAGGGATCCACTCATGATGCTTGACAAAAGATGAACACTGAGCTACGGCCAATTCATCCATTAAAAGGATCAAACAAGCATGGCAAATGTGCAATTGGTAAACAGATTTCAGACTTAGTGAAATTAACACAAGTCTGGAATTTCAGATCAGGTAGCACACTTTGGAGCATGAAAACTAGATGCTACAGGAACTTAACATGGCAAAGAAAGGCATGACATGAAGCTACTTAAAGAGCTTAACAAAAGTCCCTTAGTTACCTTGAGCCAAAAGGGATCAGAAAATACAATTGCAAGCATGTGAACATGGCAAAAACATAATCAGATCTCAGACTTACAGAAAAACTGGAGCATGCAAATCTGTTAACGAGTAGGCATGTTTACGAGCTCGATGCACTCACTACAGAGCATGGAATGACAAACTAAGCATACGCCCATCAAGTATACGCATCGTATAAGCTAAACATGGCAAGAACAACACCATAACATGCACGGATCAACAACAACATCCTCGGCAAAATCGCTAACAAGTAGACAATCTTTCAGGATTCACGAAATAGCAAAAGTAGAGCTCGATTGACTCAATCTAGGGTGCTCCATAAATGCAAATAAAGACATGGATGGATAGAGAACCACAATATTAACAAATCATCCTTACTGGTCATCCTCAAAAGAGGCACGAATCACTAGGAAACGACATGAACATATGGCATATTCTAAGTCCCTGAAATCAGCATTAACGAATGCACTACTTTGCAAGCTTGTGCTAGTCACCACACATATCACAAAAATACATGGATATCACCTCTGTAAAGATGGCTAAGCATATAACAAAACTCATGAAGAGCTCAGGAGCATATCACGCACACATTAATCATGGCAAAAATGACAAATAGCTATTTTGTGCAGCAGATGTGACAATTAACTCAAATAGCTCTCTTCCAACAGCATTTCGGGCATCAAGATGAGCTTACATGAAAATGATACAATGAGATGAAATGATGTACTCTCTGAGACGAACACTTTGATATGCTACACACTCAAAACGAAGCTACGGTTGCAGAGTTATGATGCGATGAATATGGCATAAAATACTGCAGAAAAATGACTTAGAAATATCTCGGGGTCAACCTAGGGTTTGACCCGATCCAGATCTGGCACGCACGGAAGCCGAGGATGGCCGGAGAAGGAGGTTCGTCGGAGTTCCACGCGGTGGCCGGAGCTAGGGCTCGCCGGAGAGCTCGGGGAGGAGGTCGGGTCGCCGGAGTCCGGATCCGGCCGCGACGCGGCAGGGCGGCGAGGTACGCGGTGGCGGGCGTCGAGAGGAGGCGGCCGGTGCGGCTCCGGCCGGCGAAGGCGCGGGGCGGCGCGGGCCGCCGGAGTTGGAGGCGAGGGCCGGCAATGTGCTGGCCGGGCGGGGAGGACGCCTCGGGCGGCGGCGGGTGGCGATGGGCCTGACCTGGGCCTCCCGGGCCGGAGCGGCGGCGGCGGGACGAAGGCCACGTGTCGCGCGCCGATTGGCACGGGCACGGCGGCGGGATGCGTCCGGTTAGGCGGCAGACATGTCCGGCGGCGGTGGGGCGATTTTTAGGGTTTTGGGGTAGAGGAGATCTGGGAATTTCGGAGGGGGTCTATATATAGGAATAGGAGGAGCTAGGAGAGTCCAAATGAGCTGCAGTTTTCGGCCACGCGATCGTGCTCGAACGCTCTAGATGATGGAGAGGGTTTAGCTGTGCTTTGGGCCAAATTGGAGGGTGTTGGGCTGCAACACACACGATGCATTCTCGGTCCCTCGGTTAACCGTTGGAGCATCAAACGAAGTCCAAATGGTACGAAACTTGACAGGCGGTCTACCGGTAGTAAACCAAGGCCGCTTGGCAAGTCTCGGTCCAATCCGGAAATATTTAACCCCCACACACAAAAAGAAGTAGAAAGGGACCACCGGAGGAGATAGGAGCGCCGGAATGCAAAACAGACAACGGGGAAAATGCTCGGATGCATGAGACGAACACGTATGCAAATGCAATGCACATGATGACATGATATGAGATGCATGACAACGACAACAATACACAGAGACAAAACCCGAAACCAAAGAAATAAAATAACGTAGCGCCGGAAATGGCAAGAGTTGGAATACATATAAGGTAAATTACATCCGGGGTGTTACAACACTCCACCACTACGAAAGGATCTCGTCCCGAGATTTAGGACTGGAAGAACGCCGTGTACTCAGAACAGAGGTGATCCTCGCGTTCCCAGGTGGCTTCATGGTCGGAATGGTGTGACCACTTGACTTTGAGGAATTTGATTGACTTATTGCGAGTCTTGCGTTCAGTCTCTTCAAGAATAGCCACGGGGTGCTCACGATAAGAAAGGCCTTCTTGTAGATCAATGTCTTCGAAGTTGATGGTGCGGTCGGGAGTCTTGAAGCACTTGCGGAGTTGAGAGACATGGAACACGTCGTGCACATTTGCAAAGTTTGAAGGAAGCTCTAGTTGATTGGCGAGATCGCCTCTCTTGCTGACGATCTTGAAAGGACCCACGTATCTAGGGGCAAGCTTCCATTTGATACCGAAGCGACGAGTACCTTTCATTGGAGAGATGCGGAGGTAAACATGATCTCCGATCTCGAAGGCCAAATCACGGTGCTTACTATCATAGTAGCTCTTCTGGCGTGATTGCGCTGCTTTGAGGTTATCTCGAATGACTTTGCACATTTCCTCTGCCTCTGTGATCAAGTCATTGCCAAGAAGTTGACGTTCACCGGTTTCTGACCAGTTAAGAGGAGTACGTCACTTCTTGCCATACAGGATTTCGAATGGGGCCTTGCCCGAACTTGCTTGAAAACTGTTGTTGTAGGAGAATTCAGCATATGGAAGACAATCCTCCCACTTCATACCGAAGGAGATAATGCAAGCCCTGAGCATATCTTCAAGAATCTCATTGACATGCTCGACTTGACCGCTAGTTTGAGGATGGAAAGCTGTGCTGAAGCGGAGGTTGGTGCCCATGGCCTTCTGAAAAGAATCCCAAAACTTGGAGGTAAAGATTCTGCCACATTCTGAAGAGATCACCTGTGGAATGCCATGTAGAGAGACAATTGGAGAGGTATACAGCTCCGCCAATTGAGCTGCAGTGATAGACTCTTTGATAGGCAGAAAGTGAGCCACTTTAGTGAGTTTGTCGATGACAACGAATATAGCATCATTGCCACGCTTGGACATTGGAAACCCAGTCACGAAGTCCATCTCAATGTGGTCAAACTTCCATTCTGGAATGGCAAGAGGTTGGAGGAGACCAGCTGGCCTTTGGTGTTCTGCCTTCACTCTTCTGCAGACATCACACTCATTCACGGACTGAGCAATCTCGCGCTTCATTCGAGTCCACCAATAAGCCTGCTTGAGGTCCTGATACATCTTCATACTCCCAGGGTGGATGGAGAGGAGTGAATTGTGAGCCTCGTTCATGATAACTTTACGAAGGCCACCTTTGGGCACAACAATAAAATCCTCGAAGAAGAGAGTATCCTTGTCATCAAGGCGATAGCACTTGTACTTGGGTTGACTCTTAGCAAGCCCAATCTTCACCTTCTTCACCATAGCATCCAGAAGTTGAGCCTCGCGAATCTGATCTTCCAAAGTAGGAGAGACTTGAAGGTTGGCGAGGAAACCTTGAGGAACAACTTGCAGATTGAGTTTGCGGAAAGCTTCACAAAGCTCGGGTTGGTAAGGCTTGAGAATCTGGCTGTTGCAGTAAGCCTTCCTGCTCAAAGCATCAGCAATCACATTGGCCTTGCCTGGAGTATACTCGATACTCGGATTATACTCTTGAATCATTTTGACCCAACAAGTCTGCCTGAGGTTGAGATTAGGTTGAGTGAAGATGTACTTGAGACTCTTGTGGTCAGTGAAGATGTCCACTTTTCTTCCCAATAAGAGATGTCTCCAAGTCAAAAGAGCATGCACAACTGCCGCCAACTCGAGGTCATGAGTGGGGTAGTTCTTCTCGTTGGGCTTCAACTGGCGAGAGGTATAAGCCAAAACTTACTTCTCTTGCATCAACACTGCACCTAGACCTTGAAGAGAGGAATCGCAGAAAACCTCGAACGGTTTGGATTCATCAGGAGGAGTCAGAACTGGAGCAGTGACCAATTTCTCTTTCAAAGTGTTGAAAGCGATGTCACATTTCGGGGACCAAACGTACTTGACGTGCTTCTGGAGAAGGTTTGAAAGAGGCTTCGCGATCTTTGAAAAGTTCTCAACGAACCTTCGATAGTAGCTTGCGAGACCGAGGAAGCTGCAGAGTTGATTCACGTTCTGAGGTGGTTCCCAATTCATAATTGCAGACACCTTCTCAGGATTCACCGCAATGCCCTTGGCAGAGATGATATGCCCAAGGTAGAGAACCTCATCGAGCCAAAACTCGCACTTTGAGAACTTGGCGTAGAACTGATGTTCCCTGAGCTTATCGAGCACCAAACGCAAGTGCTTGGCATGATCTTCCTTGTTCTCCGAAAAGACCAGAATGTCATCGAGATAGACCAAGACAAAGTCATTTGTGTAGGCGTTGAAGATGAAGTTCATCATGCGAGAGAAAGTCGGAGGAGCGTTCACGAGGCCAAAAGACATGACAGTGTATTCATATGAGCCATAGCTTGTTCTGAAAGCCGTCTTGGGAATATCTTGCTCACGGATTCGAATCTGGTGATAACCCATACGGAGATCAAGCTTGGAGAATACTTGGGCACCTTTGAGTTGTTCGAACAGCTCATTGATGTTGGGAAGTGGGTACTTGTTCTTGATAGTCTTCTTGTTCAATGGACGGTAGTCAACACAAAGTCGGTCCGTTCCATCCTTCTTCTTAACAAAAAGTACTCCACAACCCCATGGAGAAGAACTAGGTCGGATGAGACCCATGCGCTCTTGAATATCGAGTTGCTTCTTCAGCTCCTTCAACTCTTCAGGTCCGAGCTTGTAAGGACGCTTGCAAACCGGTTCCGTGCCAGGCTCAAGATCGATGACGAATTCAACTGGCCGGTGCGGAGGCATTCCTGGAAGCTCTCCTGGAAAGACGTCTTGATATTCGCAAACGACTGGAATTTGCGAGATGGCATCCAGTTCACCCTTCTCATTGAGAGAAAACAGATGGATGGTATCATCACGAGCGGCAAAGACAATTACATCCTCAGACGAATGAGTCAAATGAATCTGCCTGGCAGCACAATCAAGATGCGCCTTGTGCTTAGAAAGCCAATCCATTCCGAGAATAAGATCAATATCCGAATTACCAAGAACTACCGGAGAAGAAAGAAACTTGTAGTCGCCCAACGTGATAGAGACATCCGGGATGCAATTGTTAGAAGTCATTTGCTTTCCCGGAGACACAATCTTCAACGGGAAAGGAATCCTTTCGGTCACAAAATCATGCTTGGCAACAAATGGTGTTGAAATAAAAGAAAGCGATGCACCAGTGTCAAAAAGAACTTTTGCAGGAACATCGTTAACAGGAAGGTTACCCATGATGACATCTGGCGAGTCCTCTTCCTGAGCTGCATTCACCATGTTGACCTTGGCGTACTTGGGGTTATGCTTGACCACAGCTGTACTTGCCGATCTCACAGGAGGAGGAGGAGGGAGACGCCTCTGATTGAAGCATTTGTTGGCATAGTGACCCTTCTGTTGGCACTTGTTGCACGTGACCTCTGAAAGCGGACGGTGATACAGAGCACTCGATCTTGAAGCTTGAGACGAAGTCTTGTTCTGAAAGCTTGGGTTGGGGGGGGGGGAAGATCCACTGCCACCTTTGCTCTTCTGTTGATACGGCTGACGGAACGGAGGAGGAGGAAGCCAATACTTCTGCTGCTTAGCCACTTGAGTAGAGGAAGAAGGAGTAGCATCTCTGACTCGCTTCTTGGAAGCATCACACTTTAGTTGAGCAGCCTCTTGCTTCAATGCCATGTTGTAGAACTCATCGTACCTCAAGGGCTCAAAGAGAACAAGAGCTAGCTCGATTTCTTCTCTGAGACCACCCCTGAACTGGTATATCATGCTCTTCTCGTCAGGGACGTCCTGCTTAGCAAAGCGGGCGAGCTTCTGAAACATCTTGTTGTAGTCATAGACAGACATAGAGCCTTGCTTCAGGTTGCGGAATTCCTCACGCTTGCTTTCAACCACGCTCTGAGGAATATGATGAGCTTTGAAGTCTTGACGAAATTCATCCCAGGTAATCTCACGGCCTCCTCTGGAATCTTTGTACTGCTGAAACCATTTTGCAGCTTGGTCTTTGAGTTGGAAGGAAGCGGACTTGACAAAGTCCTCAGGCCTGATGTTACTGCACTCGAAATGCTTGCACAAGTCCACGAGCCAATCATCAGCGTCAGTTGCCTCAACACAATTGCCGAAAGTCTTTGGCTGGTTAGCAAGGAACTGTTTGAGTGTAGCAAAGTGGTTCTGATTGTTGCCCTGGTTGCCTTGGTTCGCTTGGTTGCGCTCTTGAAGAATTTGCATGATCAACTGCGTGTTTGCATTGGTAGCGGCCATCACAGCTTGCCATGCCTCCGGAGGTGGAGGTGGTGGTGGCGGATCAGGATTCGGAGTTGTGCGCATTGGAGGAGCCATCCTGAAGAGGTTGACATCCATTAGCACATTGATAGACAAAATTGAAGCTGAATCCAACGGGATGAAATTGCAACAAATAGTCTTCACATCCGAACAAAATGAACGAATGCATTCCAATTGAAATGGTAACATATCCATAAATTGAGAAGCTACTTAGAATTTAGGTAGAGGAATAAAATCAACAAGGTATGGAGCAAGAACAAACACTCGGTAAGGATCACCAATCTGAAACCAAATATCCGTGGAAGAAGAACTAGAGCTACAAGAATTCCCACCTATGAAACTCCCGAACCTTTCCGGTTATGCAATCAGGTGTTGGGGATACAGGGGAAGCATAATATCTCACCCAAATCTAGCAAATCCTACATCCAGCTGTATCCATCCTTCAACACATAACCGAGAAAACTTCGGAAATCGTCTACCTCAACCTTCGAAAAGCATCCGTTATATAAGTTATGGCAATACTCCCGAACTCCCGCCCCAGTACTGGGTGGCGTCGAGGTTATCTCACCAACAACTGCATAAAAGAGATTTTCGATGTCGGCAAACTAAACTCAGGTATTCCAGAACTGCAATGATAAAATTGTGACAACAACACCTCGGAGCTCAACTCCCCGGGACACTGCCACAACCCCTAAATGACAGGAGGCACCAAGAATAATGTTCTCGTCACAAATCGATCGGAACGATTCCAAGATACCCGCGTGATCCTAAATTTTTTTTAGTGAAATTTGAGAAGAGAAGAGTCAAAACTCTATGTCAGGATGCCTTACCAGAGCGATGAAGGGACTGGGGAGTAAAAAGAATTCCTAAACTCTCCGATATATAATTCCTAAATGACTCAAAACATTTTTCTAGACTCAACAACGGCAGCTAATTCGATCAAGCAGTGGGGGCTGCTAAGGTCGGGGAAGGCTCTGATTACCAACTTGTAACGCCCTCGATGCGGCTATATCTCCTACGTGTCGAAGCATGACTTAGAGGCATAACCGGATTGAAAGCAATGTCGCAAGTAAGGTAATCTTCACAACAACCCATGTAAATAGATAATAAGGGGAAAGGTACATAGTTGGCTTACACTCGCCACATCACACAAAGTACATAAATAGCATTACATCATCCAATACACTCATGGTCCGACTACGGTACCAAAATAAAAGATCAACCCCAACATGCGACACGGTCCCGATCGCCCCAACTGGGCACCACTACTGATCATCAGGGAAAGACACATAGTAACGGCGTGAGTCTTCCTCGAAATCCCACTTGAGCTCAAGCGCATCATCTGGAATGGAATCATCGGGCCCTGCATCTGGTTTGGAAGTAATCTGTGAGTCACGGGGACTCAGCAATCTCGCACCATCGCGATCAAGACTATTTAAGCTTATAGGAAAGGCAAGGTAATATGTGGAGCTGCAGCAAGCGACTAGCATATATGGTGGCTAACCTGTTCGCAAAAGAGAGCAAGAAGAGAAGGCAAAGCACGAACGAAGAACTAGAGAATCAACCTACGGCAAACATTACTCCAACACCGTGTTCACTTCCCGGACTCCGCCGAGAAGAGACTATCACGGTAACACACACAGTTGATTCATTTTAATTAAGTTAAGGTTCAAGTTATCTACAACCGGACATTAACAAATTCCCATCTGCCCATAACCGCGGGCACGGCTTTCGAAAGTTCAAATCCCTGCAGGGGAGTCCCAAATTAGCCCATCACAAGAACTCACGGTCAACGAAGGATAAACCTTCTCCCGAGACATTCCGATCAGACTCGGCATCCCGGTTCTACAAGACAACTTCGACAATGGTAAAACAAGTCCAGCAACACCGCCTGAATGTGCCGACAAATCCCGATAGGATCTGCACATATCTCGTTCTCAGGGCACACTCAGATGAACACTACGTATAACTAAAACCAAACCTCGAGTTTCCCCGAGGTGGCGCTGCAAGTGGCTCTGTTTGGACCAACACTCAGAGGAGCACTGGCCCGGGGGGGGGGGGGTTTAAATAAGATGACCCTTGGGCTCCGGAAACCCAAGGGAAAAAGAGGCTAGGTGGCAAATGGTAAAACCAAGGTTGGGCATTGCTGGAGGAGTTTTATTCAAGGAGAACTGTCAAGGGGTTCCCATTATCACCCAACCGCGTAAGGAACGCAAAATCCGGGAACATAACACCGATATGACGGAAACTAGGGCGGCAAGAGTGGAACAAAACACTAGGCAAAAAGGCTGAGCCTTCCACCCTTTACCAAGTATATAGATGCATTAAGATAACAAGATAATATAATGATATCCCAACAAATAAACAGGCTTCCAACAAGGAATGGTCTCCAATCTTCACCTTCAACTAGCAACGCTATAAGAGGGGCTGAGCAAAGTGGTAACATAGCCAATCAACGGTTTGCTAGGACATGGTGGGTTAGAGGTTTCACATGGCAATTTGGGAGGCATGATAAGCAAGTGGTAGGCATCGTAGCATAGGCATAGCAAAAGAACGAGCATCTAGCAAGCAAAGATAGAAGTGATTTCGAGGGTATGATCATCTTGCCTGCAAAGTTGTCAGAGTTGACTGGATCCTCGAAAGAAAACTCAACGGGCTCCTCGTTAGCGAACTCATCTCCCGGCTCTACCCAAACAATAC
This sequence comes from Triticum urartu, assembly GCF_003073215.2. Classification (NCBI taxonomy): domain Eukaryota; kingdom Viridiplantae; phylum Streptophyta; class Magnoliopsida; order Poales; family Poaceae; genus Triticum; species Triticum urartu. The sequence goes on from NC_053023.1 coordinate 557,243,144, forward strand.
AAACAAGCAAAAGGAATACAATCAACCATGTACAAAGCTCAAACAACATGATGCAAACACGGTATGCTATGCGGGATGCGGGATGTGATGCATATGCAAGATTTGACAAGGGATGATTGAACCTGGCCTCAACATGGAAATCCAAGTGTGGCACTGGAAAGGTGAGGTGATTTCGGTTGAAATCGATATAAAGAACACCGGAATCGGATGCACGGTTTGGAAATGGCAAGCAAAACAAATATGGCACCGGTCGGCGATAAACAGCAAGTAGCCAACTAAATGCAACAAGATAAATATGCTACAGCACTCAAACATGGCAACAAAATACATGGGAGGGATCCACACATGATGCTTCACAAAATATGAACACTGAGCTCCGGCCAATTCATCAATTAACAGGATCAAACAAGCATGGCAAAAGTGCAATTGGTAAACAGGTTTCAGACTTAGTGAAATTAACACAAGTCTGGAATTTTAGATCAGGTAGCACACTTTGGTGCATGAAAACTAGATGCTACAGGAACTTAACATGGCAAAGCAAGGCATGACATGAAGCTACTCAAAGAGCTTAACAAAAGTCCCTTAGTGATTTTGAGCCAAAAGGGAACAGAAAATACAATTGCAAGCATGTGAACATGGCAAAAACATAATCAGATCTCAGACTTCGAGAAAAAACTGGAGCATGCAAATCTGTTAACGAGTAGGCATGTTTACGAGCTCGATGCACTCACTACAGAGCATGGCATGACAAACTAAGCATACACCCATCAAGTATACACATCGTATAAGCTAGACATGGCAAGAACAACACCATAGCATGCACGGATCAACAACAACATCCTCGGCAAAATCGCTAACAAGTAGACAATCTTCAAGGATTCACGAAATAGCAAAAGTAGAGCTCGATTGACTCAAGCTAGGGTTCTCCATAAATGCAAACAAATACATGGATGGATAGAGAACCACAATATTAACAAATCATCCTTACTGGTCATCCTCAAAAGAGGCACGGATCACTAGGAAACGACAAGAATATATGGCATATTCTAAGTCCCTGAAATCAGCATTAACGAATGCACTACTTTGCAAGCTTGTGCTAGTCACCACACATATCACAAAAATAAATGGATAGCACCTCTGTAAAGATGGCAAAGCATATAACAAAACTCATGAAGAGCTCAGGAGCATATCATAAACACATTAATCATGGCAAAAATGACAAATAACTATTTGGTGCAGCAGATCTGACAATTAACTCAAATAGCTCTCTTCCAACAGCATTTCGGGTATCAAGATGAGCTCAAATGAAAATGATGCAATGAGATGAAATGGTGTACTCTTTGAGACGAACATTCCGATATGCTACACGCTCAAAATGGAGCTACGGTTGTAGAGTTACGATGCGATGAACATGGCATAAAATACTGCAGAAAAATGACTTAGAAATATCTCGGGGTCAACCGAGGGTTTGACCCGATCCAGATCTGGCGCGCAAGAAGCCTAGGATGGCCGGAGAAGGAGGTTCGCCGGAGTTCCACACGGTGGCCGGAGCTAGGGCTCGCTGGAGAGCTCGGGGAGGAGGTCGGGTCGCCGGAGTCCGGATCCGGCCGCGGCGCGACAAGGCGGTGAGGTACGGGGCGGCGGGCGGCGAGAGGAGGCGGCCGGTGTGGCTCTGGCCGGCGAAGGCGCGGGGCAGCGCGGGCCGCCGGAGTTGGAGGCGAGGGCCGGCGATGTGGCGGCCGGGCAGGGAGGACGCCTCGGGCGGCGGTGGGTGGCGATGGGCCTCGGGGGCCCGACCTGGGCCTCCCAGGCCGAAGCGGCGGCGGCGGGACGAAGGCCACGTGTCGCGTGCCAATTGGCACGGGCGCGGCGGCGGGATGCGTCCGGTTAGGCGGCGGACATGTCCGGTGGCGGCGAGGCGATTTTTAGGGTTTTGGGGTAGAGGAGATCCGGGAATTTCGGAGGGGGTCTATATATAGGCATAGGAGGAGCTAGGAGAGTCCAAATGAGGTGCGGTTTTTGGCCACGCGATCGTGATCGAATGCTCTAGATGATGGAGAGGGTTTAGCTGGGCTTTGGGCCAAATTGGAGGGTGTTGGGCTGCAACCCACACGAGGCCTTCTCGGTCCCTCGGTTAACCGTTGGAGCATCAAACGATGTCCAAATGGTACGAAACTTGACATGCGGTCTACCGGTAGTAAACCAAGGCCGCTTGGCTAGTCTCAGTACAATCCAGAAATGTTTAACCCCCACACACGAAAAGAAGTAGAAAAGGACCACCGGAGGAGATAGGAGCGCCGGAATGCAAAACGGACAACAGGGAAAATGCTCGGATGCATGAGACGAACACGTATGCAAATGCAATGCACATGATGACATGATATGAGATGCATGACAATGACAACAACACACGGAGACAAAAACCCGAACCCGAGGAAATAAAATAACTTAGCGCCGGAAACGGCAAGAGTTGGAATACATATAAGGTAAATTACATCCAGGGTGTTACAACACTCCACCACTATGAAAGGATCTCGTCCCGAGATCTAGGACTGGAAGAACGCCGGGTACTCAGAACGGAGGTGATCCTTGCGTTCCCAGGTGGCTTCATGGTCGGAACAGTGTGACCAGTTGACTTTGAGGAATTTGATTGACTTACTGCGAGTCTTGCGTTCAGTCTCTTCAAGAATAGCCAAGGGGTGCTCACGATAAGAAAGGTCTTTTTGGAGATCAATGTCTTCGAAGTTGACGGTGCATTCAGGAGTCTTGAAGCACTTGCGGAGCTGAGAGACATGGAACACGTCATGCACATTTGCAAAGTTTGAAGGAAGCTCGAGTTGATAGGCTAGATCGCCTCTCTTGCTGACGATCTTGAAAGGACCCACGTATCTAGGGGCAAGCTTCTATTTGATACTGAAGCGACGAGTACCTTTCATTGGAGAGACATAGAGGTAAACATGATCTCCGATCTCGAAGGCCAAATCACGGTGCTTACTATCATAGAAGCTCTTCTGGCGCAATTGCGCTGCTTTGAGGTTATCTCGAATGACTTTGCACATTTCCTCTGCCTCTGTGATCAAGTCATTTCCAAGAAGTTGACGTTCACCGGTTTCTGACCAGTTAAGAGGAGTACGACACTTCCTGCCATACAGGATTTCGAATGGGGCCTTGCCCGAACTTGCTTGAAAACTGTTGTTGTAGGAGAATTCAGCATATGGAAGACAATCCTCCCACTTCATACCGAAGGAGATAACGCAAGCCCTGAGCATATCTTCAAGAATCTGATTGACACGCTCGACTTGACCGCTAGTTTGAGGATGGAAAGTTGTGCTGAAGCGGATGTTGGTGTCCATGGCCTTCTGAAAAGAATCCCAAAAGTTGGAGGTAAAGATGCTTCCACGGTCTGAAGAGATCACCTGTGGAATGCCGTGCAAAGAGACAATTGGAGAGGTATACAGTTCCGCCAATTGAGCTGAAGTGATAGACTCTTTGATAGGCAGAAAGTGAGCCACTTTAGTGAGTTTGTCGATGACAACGAATATAGCATCATTGCCACGCTTGGACTTTGGAAACCCAGTCACGAAGTCCATCTCAATGTGGTCAAACTTCCATTCTGGAATGGCAAGAGGTTGGAGGAGACCAGCTGGCCTTTGGTGTTCTGCCTTCACTCTTCTGCAGACATCACACTCATTCATGAACTGAGCAATCTCGCTCTTCATTCGAGTCCACCAATAAGCCTGCTTGAGGTCCTGATACATCTTCGTACTCCCAGGGTGGATAGAGAGGAGGCGAGGGCCAGCGATGTGGCGACCGGGCGGGGAGGACGCCTCGGGCGGCGGCGGGTGGCGATGGGCCTCGGGGGCCCGACCTGGGCCTCCCGGGCCGGAGCGGCGGCGGCGGGACGAAGGCCACTTGTCGCGCGCCGATTGGTGCGGGCGCGGTGGCAGGAAGCGTCTGGTTAGGCGGCGGACATGTCCGACAGCGGCAGGGCGATTTTTAGGGTTTTGGGGTAGAGGAGATCCGGGAATTCCGGAGGGGGTATATATATAGGCATAGGAGGAGCTAGGAGAGTCCAAGTGAGGTGCAGTTTTCAGCCACGCGATCGTGATCAAACGCTCTAGATGATAGAGAGGGTTTAGCTGGGCTTTGGGCCAAATTGGAGGGTGTTGGGCTGCAACACACATGAGGCCTTCTCGGTCCCTCGGTTAACCGTTGGAGCATCGAACGAAGTCCAAATGGTACGAAACTTGACAGGCAGTCTACCGGTAGTAAACCAAGGCCGCTTGGCAAGTCTCGGTCCAATCCGGAAATGTTTAACCCCCACACACGAAAAGAAGTAGAAAGGGACCACCGGAGGAGATAGGAGCGCCGGAATGCAAAACGGACAACGGGGAAAATGCTCGGATGCATGAGACGAACACGTATACAAATGCAATGCACATGATGGCATAATATGAGATGCATGACAACGACAACAACACACGGAGACAAAAACCCGAACCCGAGGAAATAAAATAACTTAGCACCGGAAATGGCAAGAGTTGGAATACATATAAGGTAAATTACATCCGGGGTGTTACACATCTTATGCAGATTAGAAGTAGGATTTACAATCTTTGCCTCAAATCATTAAATGGGTTTAGCTACTGTGAGTTCCAGTATGGTCGTTTATTGATCACAAAGGAATTGCTTCTGCCATTGGAAGTATGACATGAGTACTGACTTCTACAGGTAAGGAATTGACTCACTTGGTAGTTTTCTAGCTGTTTGAATTTATCTTCCTGTTGCCACAAATTACATTACTATTATTTTCTACAAACCAATGTAGGAATCTGTAGTTTCTCCATGCTGGTAAAAAATAAGGAGTTCTCCTGATATTCCCCATCACTTTTCATAACATAATGTGCATCTTATCTTCACTGATATAAACAATCTCGGTAAGAATCCTCTATCTTCAAACAAACCTCTAACACCATGGATCATTGTTTCAAAATCTCTGGCATGGGCTTGAAGGGACATTATGGAGGCATCAGATGGTCGGGGGGATCGGCAATGGGAGGCTACCACGACAAGCAACTAGCAAGTAATCTATGTTTTGTTTGTTATTATATTTTCTGTTTGCCCTATGTACTAATTCATGTATCTCACTTTCCACTATTTTTAATACGAATCAAACCCCCCACGTATATATGTTTCTTGCATATTTCAGACTGAATTAGAAGTAAAACCACATTGACATAAGTATGAATGATGATGCACTTATCAGATGTTAAGATGATACTACTCCACAAACAATGTACAAACTGTAAGAAATCTTTCAGACATTGTTAAACTTATTAGCCAATGATAATATAATTTTTGACGAATAGGTTTCTGAGCCGACATAAACCTGAACTCCACACTAATGTACTTATCTTACAAATGATTTGTCTTGATAAATTCTTCGATCTCAATCTTACAAATGGAAAGAGTCATGGGCCCTCAGCAAAGTCACTTTTTTCTGCACCACTAGCCAGTTTGATATAAATAGATTGTGTTTGTGAATTTTTTGGATGGTACTGCCCAAGTACCAGTCTTTTTGTGTGAAAACTAAAAAAGATTTAGGAGAACCTTTAGTCTCTATTTTGTGCACCGAAGGAGAATTTTGTTGGGTAGGGTTGCATCACACAATCTTATATGTTGTCGACCATTGTTACCTGTACATGATGCTACTTCAGAAAATTAGTAATTAATATATACATCTATATATGTATATATTTCAAATTTATAATCCAAGATACTGTGATGTAACTAGCTCGTGCGATGCAATATATTAGTAATTTATAAGCTGTCTATTTATCAATATGTTGCTGCTTTCTTGCTGGGTCGGAACTATCTTGGTTGCAGCGCTTGGCAGGACATTATCCCCACAAAATCGAATCTACGGGTTCATGGCGATAGTCGACCTACCATGATTGTCTCGTGTGGCCTATTTCCACATGTGTGGCTGCAAGATCAAGATTATGGTGTAGGTCATTGTCGTGGCCGTGTACATTGGCCAAGGCACCAATGTCATTCTCAATTGTCCCTACTAAACAAATGTCATTCTCAAGTGATTGAGGTTGACATTTGACCCAAGGAGCATGAACTCACATGATATAACCAATCCATGGATTTTATTCACGTGCCCAACATGTGTCCAATGCCTAACCGGAATTCAAGCCAACAAGGGCGCCAGCACATAATGATTATCTTTATGGCGCTCTTCATACCCATGGATACATGACAATTTCCAATGCCTAATAGGAATTCAAGATCAACAAGGACATCAGCAGATAAATTATGTCTTTAACAAAACCGGTAACATTGACTTCGCCGAGACCGGCCTGAGCATGCCGTTTCACTTAAAAGTCTCACTATTCGATTAAGAATTTTTAGTGTTAATCCTGGTACACTAACTAAGACTGAGAGGAAATACTCGCATGTATGCTTCTGTCCATAACCTGTATGCTGCTTTGATGTCAACAGAGAAAGAGGAGCTATGGACTAGGCATTACATGCTGGACACCATGGACTGAAAACATGAGACATGGATTGACACGGGAATGATGTATTACAATTCCGTTTCCCATATAATCTAAAAGGATGAGTTGGGCTTCCTTTCATGAGCTTCTTTTCTGTGAGGTTCATGTATAGAGAAAGAAGAAACAAATATAAACATTATAGCCTAGATGAGGAATTGAGGATAATGGTGGTTTATCTCAATGCCACATGTTTAGTTGGTGGAGCATGCTCTTGGAGTACGCATGGAAATTAACTTGATGGAAGCAAATAACATGGCAATAAGGTGGCTAGATTTTTCTATTCTTTTACACAGTACATTTATGTTTATTTAAAATCAATTGCTAGCAAATTTCATGTTCCAATGAAGGGGATTTTTCCCCATGATTTGGTGTTCCTTTTTCTTTCGATTTAATATGTGCTTCCAGTGTGCATTGAGAACATATGTAATCATTTTGATCTAAGTGGCGAAAGGTTCCAACGCGAGTCATTATTATGCGCTAACAGACAAATGTACTCAAGCATATCATTCATCTTATGTGTCGCTAACTTACTATCCATGGCGGATGGCACACACATGTTGTTGTGTGTTGTTAGCAAATTGAACTCCTTCTGTGATCACCTTAACTTAGACATCTTCCTCCAGCTATGACGTACTGCTGCAAGGTTCCTACATAATGATATTTTTCACCATATTTATTAAATCGTTTATATTCTCCTCGAGCTTACTTTTATTTGGAAAGGAGAGAGGAAGAAAGGTTGATGACCCAGCATCCAGCGGCCAACCCTACAGGACATGGAAATCATAATACTAGGTCTTCTGGTGCATGTTTTATGTATGATAATATTTGATTACAAAACACAAGTATTTTCTTAAATTTAACTAGGTGTAATGATTCATGGATGCATAAAAATGGTAGGCATATATGCATGCCCTTCAAAAGTACAAAATAAAGTAATTTTTGTAGTTGCTCTCTATTTTGTATGTTAATTATCAAAATAGTTAATCAGGGTCAAATTACGCTATATATATTATAGGCAAGAGAGACCCAGGATCAAACATTACAATTGATTACATCAAAATGGAAGTCCCTTATGCTACAACATGACATGTCAGCATCAATTCTATTAAGTTCTCCTATGCAATAGAACAAGGTTTGACTAGGTTTCAAATTGCCCCAATATGTATGTAGCAATCCCAAATAGAATATAACTTAGGTGTCATAGACAAAGCAAGAACCGTCGAGGTGTAATGATTCTTCTATGCAACATGATAAATATCGACCATGTTTCGTATAATTATTGCAAAAGGAATACCCATTCTGAGGATACATGTATCAATCCCAAATAGACACTAACAACTCCATTCCCATAGAAGACATCATAACCTTCGATGAGTAATGTTTACAAAAAGAAATTGAAGAAAATAAAGTGAAGACAATACAAAAACAAAGTTACAAAGCAAACATATATCATGCAATCTGTTGAAGGGAATATGCCCTAAGCAAATATAGGAGTATAACTCCAGACTTCAAAATCATATTTATACATTTTTTCTATATTTTTAACTAGCCCGTGCGAATGCACGGGTTGACGACTAGTTTATCTAATTTGATTTTGAGACGGAAGCAGGGTGTCAACTGGGCTGTGTGGGACACTCTGCCCTGTTTAGACAGCCTTTTCTTTTATGTTTACCATAGACCAGCCCAGTATTTTTTTTTCTTTCTGAAAATGGCTAGCCCAGTTCTTTTGTGATTTGTCAAGTAAGTAGCTTTATCAGGCCTGCTGGGCTACAAATCTTTCAAGACGAGGAGAGCTTCATTCGGCTGGCCGAGAAAATGGCCTATCAGTAATGAGAAATGGGCTGTACATTTTTAAAACACATCAAACCGGCAATTATTTTCAAATAACTTTTTTTCATTTCGAGATTTTAAATTGCATTGATTTTTATGCGTGGAAAATTTATTGGATTTTATATTGATATACATTTATTTTTAAAATCAGTCTGAATGTGACTCGAAATTTCGGGATTAAAAACAGTTCAGACCGCACCGACATATGCAAAATTTTGTATAATTTTTTAACCGTGGCCACAATATGGGCTGTAATGCTAACATAAAGAATATGGGCTCCAAAAAAAACCCGTAAGAATTAGCAAATGGGTTGTAAATTATTTGAAATAATGGCAGATGGGTTGTATGTTGTTTTCCACAGATTCGAGGCTTTCCACTGATGGCCTGTACACTATTGGATGTCCATCCAACGGCCGTCGTGCTTCTTCAATCTCTGCTCTTCCTGCTCCAGCCGCTCAAACAAGCGTCGGCGGGACTGCCTGCTCCCTCCTCCCCGCGGCCGGCTGTGCTGCCGCGCAGGCCTCACCGCCCCACCGTACTTCCATCGCTGGCCTAGCCATCCCTCTACTCACCCACACCTGCTGTTATTCTCCGGCGACGGCAGACGAACCAGTAAACCCTTGTACATCATACTCCCCTTCACGTGGGAAACAAAAACAACGGCCGAGTCTTCCCTGCCTCCATGTCGTTCCCTTCCTAGGCCTCGCCGTCGTCCACCGCCCTGGTGCTCTCGGCGTGGCATGGTCAGCGTGGTCAACGACCGACATGCATCTGAAGTGGACTGTACGTGGAGAGGCTGACAGCTGGGTCCACGGCCGCACGCAAGGAAATGCCTCCTTATTACGCGTGAAATAATGATTTCCTCCACCTGACATCTGGGACCCAACGAAACGACCACTATATTTCGCGAAAAAAACGTTACCGCCGCTGACAGCTTGGACCCACCAGCTATATCTTCGCACACAAGGAAGTGCCACCTTATTACGCACAACAAAATGAATACTCCCCCTGCTAGCTGGGACTCAGTATAGTGGGCCTACTAAGTTGATGGGGACGAAGGGCTTTGTCAAATTAGTCAATATGCACGATTCTAGCTCGACTGACCGTACGATGTCCATCCAACGGCCGTAGTGCTTCTTCAACCTCTGGTCTTCTTGCTCCAGCCGCCCAAAGCAGCGCCGGTCGTGCCGCCTGCTCCTGCCTCCCGTGGCCGGCTGTGCTGCGGCAGAGGCCTCACCGCCCCCATACTACTCCCACCGCTGGCCAGGCCATACCTCCACTCCACTCACCCACACCCCCTGTTATTCTGCGGCGACGGCAGCGCAGCCGAACCAGTGAACCCTCGTACTCCTCTCCACATGGGCATCCACTGCCGCGTCTTCCCCGGCTCCGCGTCGTCCCCTTCCTAGGCCTCGCCGTCGTCCACCGCCATGGTGCTGTCGGCGCGGCGTGGTCAATGTGGTCAACGACCGAATTCCATCGGAAGAATACTTTACGTGGAGAGGCTGACAGCTGGGTCCACGGCAGCCGCAAGGAAGTGCCTCCTTATTACGCGGAAAATAATTATTCCTCCACCTCATAGCAGGGACCCACCGGACGCCCACCAGTATATCGCGAAAAAAACGTTTGCCCCTGACTGCTGGGACCCACCCGACGGGCCATCGTATTTCGTGAAAAAACGTTCCCCCTGCTGTCAGCTTGGACCCACCAGAAGTGCCTCCTTATTACGCACAAAAAAATGAATACCCCCTGCTAGCTGGGACCCACCTTAGTGGTAGGCTGACTTGTGGGCCTACTAAGTTGACGGGGATGGAGGGCTTTGTCAACTTAGTCAATATGCACGATTCTAGCTCCAGTGACCGTACGATGTCCATCCAACGGCCGTAGTGCTTCTTCAACCTCTGGTCTTCTTGCTCCAGCCGCCCAAACCAGCGCCGGTCGTGCCTCGTGCTCCTGCCTCCCATGGCCGGCTGCGATGCGGAGGAGGCCTCACCGCCCCCTACTACTCCCACCGCTGGCCACGCCATCCCTCTACTCACCCACACCCCCTGTTATTTTGCGGCGACGGCAGCCTTACACCGCAGCGAACCAGTGAACCCTCGTACTCCTCTACGCGTGGCCATCCACTGCCGCGTCTTCCCCGGCTCTGTGTCGTCCCCTTCCTAGGCCTCACCGTCGTCCACCGCCCTGGTGCTCTCGGCGCGGCGTGGTCAACGTGGTCAAGGAACGGCTTCCATCGGACGTGGACTATACGTGAGAGGCTGAAAGCTGGGTCCACGGCCGCAGCAAGGACGGGCCACCGTATTTCGCGAAAAAAACGCCCCCCCCGCTGTCAGCTCGGACCCACCAAAAGTGCCTCCTTATTACGCACAAAAAATGAATACTCCCCCGGCTAGCTGGGACCCACCTTGCTGGGAGGCTGACTTCTGGGCCTAATAAGTTGACGGGGATGAAGGGCTTTGTCAACTTAGTCAATATGAACGATTCTAGCTCCAGTGACCGTATGATGTCCATCCAGCGGCCGTAGTGCTTCTTCAACCTCTAGTCTTCTTGCTCCAGCCGCCCAAAGCAGCGCCGGTCGTGCCGCATGCTCCTGCCTCCCGTGGCCGGCTATGCTACCGCAGAGGCCTCACCGCCCCCTACAATTCCCACCGCTGGCTAGGCACTGCGGCTACGGCAGCCTCACACCGCAGCCGAACCAGTGAACCCTCGTAGTCCTGTCCGCGCGGGCTTCCACTGCCGCGTCGTCCCCTTCCTAGGCCTCAGCGTCGTCCACCGCCGTGGTGCTCTCTGCGCGGCGTGGTCAACGTGGTCAAGGAACGACTTCCATCAGGAGAGTACTGTACATGGAGAGGCTGACAGCTGGGTCCACGGCCACAGCCTAGTTTTTTGTGATTTGCCAAGTCGCTTTGTCAGGCCTGTTGGGCTGCAAATCTTTCAAGACGAGGAGAGCTTTCATTCCGCTGGCCGAGAAAATGGCCCATCAGTAATGAGAAATGGGTTGTACATTTTTAAAACACATCAAACCGGCAATTAGTTTCAAATATCTTTTTTCTTCATTTCAAGATTTTAAATTACATTAATTTTTATGCGTGGAGAATTTGTTGGATTTTATATTGTTATACATTTATTTTTAAAATCAGTTTGAATGTGAGTCGAAATTTCGGGATTAAAAGCAATTCGAAACTTACCGAAATATGCAAAATTTGGTATAATTTTTTAACCGTTGCCACAATATGGGCTGTAATGCTAGCAAAAAGAATATGGGCTCCAAAAAAACCATAAGAATTAGCAACTGGGCTGTAAATTATTAGAAATAATGGCAGATGGGTTGTATGCTGTTTTCCACAGATTTGAGGCTTTCCTAAAAAAAGGTTGAAGGTCAAGCACTGACTGTTGGATGTCCATCCAACGGCCGTTGTGCTTCTTCAATCTCTGCTCTTCCTGCTCCAGCCGCTCAAACAAGCGCCGGCGGGACAGCCTGCTCCCTCCTCCTCGCGACCGGCTGTGCTGCCGCGCAGGCCTCACCGCCCGACCGTACTCCCATCGCTGACCTAGCCATCCCTCTACTCACCAACACCTGCTGTTATTCTCCGGCGGCGGCAGGCGAACCAGTAAACCCTCGTACAGTCATACTCCCCTCCGCGTGGGAAACAACTGCCGAGTCTTCCATGCCTCCATGTCGTCCCCTTCCTAGGCCTCGCCGTCGTCCACCGCCCTGGTGCTCTCGGTGCGGCGTGGTCAATGTGGTCAAGGAACGACTTCCATCGGACGTGGACTGTACGTGGAGAGGCTGACAGCTGGGTCCACGGCCGCAGCAAGGAAGTGCCTCATTACGCGGAAAATAATGATTCCTCCACCTGACAGCTGGGACCCATCGGACGGGCCACTGTATTTCGTGAAAACAACGTTTCCCCCTAACGGCTGGGACCCACCAGCTACATCTTCGCACGCAAGGAAGTGCGTCCGGGCAAAAAAAACGATTCGCCCCCTGACTGCTGGGACCCACCAGCTACATCTTCGCACTCAAGGAAGTGCCTGACAGTCGGGACCCACCTGGTCGAAGCATACGTAGCGTTGTCATTCTGGTCGCGAACATGTATGTACATACTGGTCTATGTAGAGGCGCGCACGTGTTGTAGTAGAGGCGCACACGTAGTATGTACACGTACGTACATCGGCCAGGGTGCAAGAAAGAAAATACGGCCACGTATGTGTACATACGGGCGGGGTCTCGAACGCCTAATCGCGCATACGTACGGCCAGGGATCGTGTACATGGCTGGGTCGGAACGGAGAAACAGCATCGTCCTCGTGTTCATGGGGAGGCAACGGAATGCGTCGTGTTCATGGGGAGGCAACGGAATGCTCGTGTTCATCGGGAGGCAACGGAACGCGTGGGAGACAAACGGCTGGGTCAGAACGGAATGCATGGTCGTGTTCATCGGGAGGGCTTGGACGGAATAGGCGATGGAAACGAGGCCTGGCGTACCGCACAACGAAGGATACGGACCTCCTACATTCGGAACGGGGTCCTATTGATCGGGAGGGGTCTGGTGTACCGCAAAACGGAGGAAACGGACCTCCTACGGTCGAAACAGGGGTCCTGTTCATCGGGAGGGGTGTGGCGTACCGCAAAACGGAGGAAACGGACTTGTGTTGGAGTGCTACGGTCGAAACGGGGGTCATGTTCATCGGGAGGGGTGTGGCGTACCGCAAAACAAGACTCCACGGGATACTGTTCATCTCCACCGTCGACCCCCTCTAGCCTCCATGAGCTACTGTTCATCCACCGTCGACCTCCTCCAGCCTCCACCTGCGACTGTTCATCCACGGGCTCTTGTTCATCCAGCCTCCACCGCGCGCTACTCCACCGGCTACTGTTCAACCAGCCCTCTCCACGGGCTCCTGTTCAACCACCCCTCCACGGGCTACTGTTCATTCTACCCTCCACCGTCTACTGTTCATCCAGCCCTCCACGGGGTGGTCCTGTTCATCCAACCCTCCACGGGGGCCTGTTCATCCAGCCCCAACCGGCTCGATCGATCGGGGTCATGTTCATCCAGAGGCAACACCACGGGGTCCTGTTCATCCACCCCCACCCGGGAACTGTTCATCCACCCCCCCCCCCCCCCGCAACGCTCACTGTTCATCCAAAGGCAGCATCGATCGGCTTCAGTTAGCAGCAGTACCGAAGGAATCGCTCGATCGGGTTCAGTTAATAGCCATCGATCGATCGTTCGGGTTCAGTAACGCGTAGCCTGCAGTGCAATCGCTCGGGTTCAGTTAGAGCCCAACGCCTCACTCGGGTTCAGTTAGAGCCAACGCCTCACACACACGCGCGTACATGTATGAGAGAAGCGTGCATCGCTCGGCCCCCGACCTCCCACCGTAATCGGGAACTCCCCGAAATTTTCCTCGCCCTCGCTTCTACCACGGTTTTTTCCGTCAAGGACGGCCCAAAGAATGTCATGCAGCTGCATCTCCGGCCCGCCCAGGACGAAAAGCCCATTTTCTGTCATGATTTTTTGTCATAGAAGTAGGAGCCCACCACATCTATGATGATACCGGGTTTTGACACAATTATCGTCATAGAAGTGTCATATGTATGACATAAAAAAATTTCGTTCGGCCCAAAATGTCACGGATGTGTCTTTTTTTGTAGTGAATACTACCTTTAAAGGAGTAATACCAGGCCCAGAGGCCCGTTGCACGGGCTCTCTAGTACTAGAGATTGTATTCGGTTCTCCCGACAAGTTCCGAAGCGAAGAATTAACCTTCGACATCGCTCCATTCCGAAGCGGTCATCACGCACTACTCGGAAGAATGACCTTCGCTCGTTTTAATGCAGTACCGCATTACGCTTATCTTAAGCTTAAGATGCCCGGTCCACGTGGCATCATCATAGTTAGCGGAAACACGGAGCGTTCCTCACGTATGGAGGAATACGTGGTGGCTCTAGCAGCCAATCACCGAACGGCCTCTCCAACCAGAAGAAATGATCAGTCGTCAAGACCGCGGACACGGTTAGACGAGTCCAGCGCACCACTAGCTGTAACAGCTCAGATAAACCTGAGATCGGGTCGATAGATATACCCCCATAGGTGGTGCTAGGGTCTTCCCACATGTAAAAAGGGCTACAGTTCAGCTTGACCCTATTTTAGATTGCATTTTAATGGTTCATTAAGCATAACCAATTTTTTCGCATGAAGACTTTCACCTGTGTTTTTCTCTTTTACAGATGATCACCGTGCTACACCCTTCCAGAATACGGCACAACGGAGACACAGGCGCAGACGTGTAGCCGGGACCCTCTCAAAGGCTTCTTTTTAGATTAGGACCCTGTGTAAACCTTTTTTTACTATTTCTTGTTGCTTCACTTCCTTCGGATACTCAACACAACCGAAAGGGATGCTGGCGTTATTGCCATTTCGTCATGTTAGACTAATGCATGTACCTGGAAATTCAGGGCTCATAACCGAGGGCGTTACTCAGCCCAGTATATGTTGTAAAGTCCGAATACCTTAGGGAGTGCTCGGCGTCACGAGTTTGGCCTTATATGCATCAGCTCCGAATCATGTTTTTGGTCAATAGTTGGGTTTGCCCGGCTCCCGTGTTTTACTACCTTACGTTCTGCTCTATAGGCTGAGGTGGCACCAGGAGAACTACTGCGACTGTGCCCTAGTTCATCTAGATGGGCACCTCAGTAGAGAATGCCGAAAACTGACTGTCATGATAAAGCTCGAGACTGGTCAACCACTCGATGACTCAACGGAATCTTCGCGATTCCTTCGCATTAACGAAGGGCCGGTTTCCTGATCATGTATGTACGTGCACCATATTTGGATGAGCGCGGAAGTACAAGGGGCTATATAGTAGCCCCACCGTCAAACTCCTATGGCTAAGTGAAAGTGTTAAAGCTATATAGTCTGATTGCCTTGTTCGCCGCGCTATCACCTCCTTAACAGACCAAGACGTTGGGTCAAGTGTGAATACTCGCTTTTCCGAACACCCCCGCATTATGTGCGTGGGGGCTGAAGCCGACGACTGCAAACTTTCAGGTTATATACATACATAAACGGCCACACATGAGGCATCATAATACTTCCAGGCAAAAGTATAAACACAACCTTTATAATCCAAACAACATTGTTTTTACAATTGGGATACATGTCATTCGAACATGATACTCTTCGAGCACTGAGCCTCTATTAAACGAGCGCCTTCTAGGACTTGTTCAAATAGTGCCCAGACGAGACCTGGCCTACGGCCAGATCCTGGGTTACAATAGCGGTGGCCTCCATCTCTTCCTAGTATGTCTTAACACGGGCAAGAGCCATCCGCGCACCCTCTTGATACGTCTCCAATGTATCTATAATTTTTTATTGTTCCATGCTATTATATTATCATCCTTGGATGTTCTATATGCATTTATATACTATTTATATGATTTTTAGGACTAACCTATTAACCCAGAGCCCAATGCCAGTTTATGTTTTTTCCTTGTTTTAGAGTATCGCAGAAAAGGAAAATCAAACGGAGTCCAATTGACCTGAAACTTCACGGAACATATTTTTGAACCAGAAGAAGCCCACGGAGCATCGAAGATGGACCAGAATAGTCCCAGGCTGCCCACGAGGGTGGGGGGCGCACCCAGCCCCCCTGGGCGGGCCCCCTGCCTCGTGGACAGCCCGAAGATCCCCTGACCGACTTCTTTCGCCTATATATGTCCATATACCCTAAAAACATCAGGGGGCATAATAGATTGGGAATTCCGCCGCCAGAAGCCTCCGTAGCCACTGAACACCAATCTATACCCATTCCGACACCCTGCCAGAGGGGGCAATCCCTCTCCGGTGGCCATCTTCATCATCCCGGTGCTCTCCATGACGAGGAGGGAGTAGTTCTCCCTCAGGGCTGAGGGTATGTACCAGTAGCTATGTGTTTGATCTCTCTCTCTCGTGTTCTTGAGGTGGTACGATCTTGATGTATCGCGAGCTTTGCTATTATAGTCGGATCTTATGATGTTTCTCCCCCTCTACTCTCTTGTAATGGATTGAGTTTTCCCTTTGAAGTTATCTTATCGGATTCAGTCCTTAAGGATTTGAGAACACTTGATGTATGTTTTGCGTGGGATACCCGTGGTGACAATGGGGTATTCTATTGATCCACTTGATGTATGTTTTGGTTATCAACTTGCGGGTTCCGTGACCTTGGGAGTCTATGCATAGGGGTTGGCACACATTTTTGTCTTAACTCTCCAGTAGAAACTTTGGGGCACTCTTTGAAGTACTTTGTGTTGGTTGAATATATGAATCTGAGATTGTGTGATGCATATCGTATAATCATACCCACGGATACTTGAGGTGACATTGGAGTATCTAGGTGACCTTAGGGTATCTAGGTGACATTAGGGTTTTGGTTGATTTGTGTCTTTAAAGTGTTATTCTAGTACGAACTCTATGATTGATCGAACGGAAAGAATAGCTTCATGTTATTTTACTACGGACTCTTGAATAGATCGATCAGAAAGGATAACTTTGAGGTGGTTTCGTACCCTACCATAATCTCTTCGTTTGTTCTCCGCTATTAGTGACTTTGGAGTGACTCTTTGTTGCATGTTGAGGGATAGTTATGTGATCCTATTATGTTATTATTGTTGAGAGAACTTGCACTAGTGAAAGTATGAACCCTAGGCCTTGTTTCCTAGCATTGCAATACCGTTTACACTCACTTTTACCACTTGTTACCTTGTTGTTTTTATATTTTCAGATTAGAAAAACCATTATCTACTATCCATATACCACTTGTATCACCATATCTTCGCCGAACTAGTGCACCTATACAATTTACCATTGTATTTGATGCGTTGGGGACACAAGAGACTCTTTGTTATTTGGTTGCGGGGTTGCTTGAGAGGGACCATCTTCATCCTACGCCTCCTACGGATTGATAAACCTTAGGTCATCCACTTGAGGGAAATTTGCTACTGTTCTACATACCTCTACACTTGGAGTCCCAACAACGTCTACAAGAAGAAGGTTGTGTAGTAGACATCAAGCTCTTTTCTGGCGCCGTTGCCGGGGAGGTTAGCGCTTGAAGTTATATCTTTAGATCTTCCAATCGAATCTTTTTGTTTCTTGTTTTAGCACTAGTTTAGTTTATAAAAGAAAACAAAAAATATGGAATTGAGTTTGCCTCATACGCTTCATCTTTTTAATATCTTTCGTGAGTATGATGGGAAGGAAAATTGTGCCAAAGTGTTAGAAGAAGAATGCATTAAAATGTTTGGCACTAAATCTTTGAATGATGAGCATGATTGCAATGTTGTTAGTATGAACTCCTTGAATATCCATAGTACTAATGATGATTGCACTAGTTATGATGAAAATGCCTCGTATAAACATGTCAATTTTTGTGGAGTGCATTGGGTTTGCAAGTACGCACCAAATAGGGAAGATAGATATTGCAAGAGGCATAAGCATTTAGAAACTAAATGGTTGCAAGAAAGGCTAGAAGTTTGTGCTGAAAACTTAAATTTTCTTAGCCGTACTTGTGAACTTTGCAATGAACATGATCATTTCAGTACCCAATGCAAATTGTTTCATGATCGTATCGTGTCCAAAAATTGTGATGAATTGATTTCCCTTACACATCATAATGAACTTAGTTTTCTCTTGGGTTATGAAGAAATGAAAAGTATAACTAAGGTTATTCCATAATTTGCCCTTGCTAGAGTTCTTCATTTTGATCTAGAGGAAATTTATATGTATTGTGTGGTGAATTGTATTGAAAATCCTTATATTGCCAATTATATAAAGAAAAGAAAACAAATAGAAGAGGAAGAGAATACTAACGAAAGGGAAGAGACTTCCCAATATCCTCCTATTATTTCTTATGATGAATCAGGTGACGAGGAGGAGCCTTCTATTCAACCAATCTCATTAATAAGGAGCTCCAAAAAGAGGATTGAACCCACACATGATGTGAACAAGAAGAAGAAAATAAAAAGTAAGAGAGGTAAAAAGTCTCTCCCAAATAATGTTGCTCCTATTATTGTTGTGCCTAATGAAAATGAATCAAAAATAATTGTGGAATATGCCGCACTTGATGATGATCTCGTTATGCCTATTGCTTGTTGTGATGATTATGATTGGGAAGATAATGATACTTCTTATGATCTTGAAAATATTTTTGGCACTTGCTTGGAAGAATATGACAATTGCTATACTATTGGTGCTATCCATAATATTAATGATGAGAGTGATTATGCTTATGATATGAAAAGGCCCAAGCTTGGGGATG
The DNA here is from genome assembly GCF_003073215.2 of Triticum urartu. NCBI lineage: Eukaryota > Viridiplantae > Streptophyta > Magnoliopsida > Poales > Poaceae > Triticum > Triticum urartu. The sequence continues at coordinate 557,261,841 of NC_053023.1, forward strand.
CTATGTTTGAACAAGATGATGTTTTTGAGAATATATTTGCTGAAATTAATGTTTGTCCCAAGCTTGGGTATGCTATGTATAGTGAAGATGATATTTTTAGCCTCTCAAGTTTTGATATGAAAATTTATGATGATGATAGCATGACTCCTACTTATGATAATTATGAAAGTGGATTTGGAGAGGTCATGACTTTATTTAGTGATGATTCCTCTATCTTGGAAGAGGTTTCAATCGATTATGATGAGAACAAAGTTGCTACTTATGATAATTATTGTGATGATACATATGACATAAAAGTAGTGATGATTATATTTATAAAACTTGTCATGATTATGATTACCCCTTTTCTGAACATTACTCTTTTAATCTGGAAACAATTTATAGTATTCAAGTCTCTTATGATACTCCCACTATTCCGAATGAGAAGAATTTTGCTTATGTGGAGAGTAGTAAATTTTATATGCTTGTAGATCATGAAAAGAATGCTTCAGGTTCTGGTTATATTGTTGAATTTATTCATGATGCTACTGAAAATTATTATGAGGGAGGAACATATGCTTGTAGGAATTGCAATACTATCAAGTTTCCTCTCTATCTGCTTAAAATTTTGAAGTTTTGCTTGCTTTACCTTCCTATGCAAGTTGATTCTTGTTCCCATAAGTTGTTTACTCAAAAAATCCCTATGCATAGGAAGTGGGTTAGTCTTAAATGTGCTAGCCGTATTCTTTATGGTGCTTTCTTTATGTTTCAATTCTTCTCTTTTATGTGAGCATCATTGAAATCATCATGCCTAGCTAGGGGCCTTAAACGATAGCGCTTGTTGGGAGGCAACCCAATTTTATTTTTGTTCCTTGCTTATTGATCCTATTTAGTAATAAATAATTTATCTATACTCTGTTATTATTGAGATTTTATGTTTTAATTAGTGTTTGTGCCAAGTAGAACCGTTGGGAAGACTTGGGGAAAGTCTTTTTGATCTTGCTGTAAAAAACAGAAACTTTAGCGCTCACGAGAATTGCTGCCATTTTTATTTGGATAGTGATATTTAGTTAATTATTTTTTCAGATGAGTAATATATAAATTAGTCACGTCCAGAAATTTATTTTAGAATTTTTGGGGTTCCATAAGTATACGTTTTATCCAGATTACTACAGACTGTTCTGTTTTTGACAGAATCTGTTTTTCGTGTGTTGTTTGCTTATTTTGATGAATCTATGGCTACTAAAATAGTTTATAAACCATAGAAAAGTTGGAGTACACTAGGTTTAACACTAATATAAATAAATATTGAGTTCATTACAGTACCTTGAAGTGGTTTTTTGTTTTCTTTCGCTAACGGAGCTCACGAGATTTTCAATTTTGAGTTTTGTGTTGTGAAGTTTTCAAGTTTTGGGTTATGTTTTGATAGATTATGGAACAAGGAGTGGCAAGAGCCTAAGATTGGGGATTCCCAAGGCACCCCAAGGTCATATTCAAGGAAAACCAAGAGCCTAAGCTTGGGGATGCCCCGGAAGGTATCCCCTCTTTCGTCTTCATTCATGGGTAACTTTACTTGGTGCTATATTTTTATTCACCACATGATATGTGTTTTGCTTGGACCGTCATTTTATTTTACTTTGCTTTTCTTGATGTTTGAATAAAATACCAAGATCTGAAATTCTTAAATGTTAGAGAGTATTCACATAGTTGCATAATTATTCGATTACTCATTGATCTTCACTTATATCTTTCGGAGTAGTTTGTTGTTGCTCTAGTGCTTCACTTACATCTTTTTAGAGCACGGTGGTGGTTTTATTTTATAGAAATAGATGAACTCTCATGCTTCACTTATATTATTTTGAGATTCCAAAACATCATGGTAATTTTTTTGGTTATGAATTTAGTCCTAATATGATAGACATCCAAGAGGGATTTAATAAAATCTTTCATATAAAGTGCATTGAATACTATGAGAAGTTTGATACTTGATGATTATTTTGAGATTTGAGGATGGTAATATTAGAGTCATGCTAGTGAGTAGTTTTGAATTTGAGAAATACTTGTGTTAAAGTTTGCGATTCCCGTAGCATTCAACTATGGTGAACCATTATGTGATGAAGTTGGAGCATGATTTATTTATTGATTGCCTTCCCTATGAGTGGCAGTCATGGACGAGCGATGGTCTTTTCCTACCAATCTACCCCCCTAGGAGCATGCGCGTAGTACTTTGTTTCGATAACTAATAGATTTTTGCAATAAGTATGTGAGTTCTTTATGACTAATGTTGAGTCCATGGATTATACGCACTCTCACCCTTCCACCATTACTAGCCTCTCTAGTACCGCGCAACTTTCACCGGTACCATAAACCCACCATATATCCTCCTCAAAACAGCCACCATACCTACCTATCATGGCATTTCCATAGCCATTCCGAGATATATTTCCATGCAACTTTCCACCGTTCAGTTTATTATGACACGCTCCATCATTGTCATATTGCTTTGCATGATCATGTAGTTGACATTGTATTTGTGGCAAAGCCATCGTTCATAATTCTTTCATACCTGTCACTCATGAGTCATTGCACATCCCAGTACACAGCCGGAGGCATTCATATAGAGTCATATTTTGTTCTAAGTATCGAGTCGATTCTTGAGTTGTAAGTAAATAAAAGTGTGATGATCATCATTATTAGAGCATTGTCCCATGTGAGGAAAGAATGATGGAGACTATGATTACCCCACAAGTCAGGATAAGACTCTGGACGAAAATAAAAAAATAAAAAGGAAAGGCCAACAAAAAAGAAAAAAAAGAGAAGAGAAGGCTGTAGCGACCCGACCCAAATGGATCAAGTCTCTGTGCTTAAGTGTCATCCCTGGATCGGTATGCTGACACACACAGTACTCGAGGATTTATAACAGAGGTAAATCACATGTATAAGTAACGTAAATACTATTACCTCAATCCAAAATAGCGGAAGTAACAAGGTTGTGGATTCCCATCAGCACCAACGGCAAAGTTGAGTGTAGAAATCGTAACCCTAACGTATCACTTACTCGTCGTAAGATAATCCTGCAACATGAGACGTTGCAGCCACAAAGGGTCAGTACATTGAATGTACTGGCAAATTCACACCATAGAGAATGATGAATAAAGGCTATCACTACATGCATATTTGGCTGGTGGAAAAGCTCTATGGTTATAAGGTTTTTGTGAAAAGCCAATTTTCCCTACTACAAAGGAATACATTTTATTTAACTATCATGGTGGTTGTTGAACATTGAGAATGGTTGACAGCATCCTCAATCCCAATTAAGTAACATCATTAAACCCAACAAAATTAATTTTAAAGTAACATGATGAGATTCATATGATAATCCAGGTACTAGATACTCAAGATGTCCATAACCGAGGACACGGCTAATCATGATTAGTTTATACACTCTGCAGAGGTTTGTGCACTTTTCCCCACAAGACTCGATCTCCTCCGTTGGATTTCTCGCACTACATGGTGTTTGAGAAACGGATGACCAAGACATAGTCTTTCAGAAGTGCTAGCACCTTACGATGGGCAGACCGTTACACCTACTTTCCCCTACATCTGCTAGTCTACCACTGCAAGAGTTCGCATGACTTAATCAACTATGGTAGAGCCCATAATAGCTTGTGGCTGCACACGGAAGTTTCTAGTATGAATAATCTTATGATCCCTTTGAGCCTGGGTGGCGGTCCATAGAAAACATGCAATCCTGGTCTACCCAGGTGCCTAGACAGGCAATCCTGGAATACCCAGGTACCTCAATCCACCCAGATGTGTGTTTAATTTGACACCTTAAGTAAACCATTAATTAACAATCTCACACCTGTCATGAATACTCTCAAAACCCAATCCACGTCTATGAGCATAGCATGGCACTATAAGCATAACATAAAAGTAACTCCCAAGGTTTGAATGCAGGGCAATAGGTTCCTACCTCATCAACTACTTCCCAATACCCACATGTTATCAATCCTACTCATGCAATGTTTGAGGCTGAAACTAATGCATAAAAACTGGGTATGAAAGAGGATATGATCAAAGTGTGAACTTGCCTGCAATGTTGACGAAGATGATTCGCACTCATAACTCTTGATAGTTCTACTCCTCACACTCCGGTCAATCTATCGTAAGCAAGCAATAGTAACCACACATAAGCAATCACTCAAAGATCGGAGAGAACAAAGAAAACAATTTGGAAAACATCAAAACCAAGAAAATAACTCTTGCAACATAAAACAATTTCTAACAGTACCAAAATTAAGTGAATTTGGCCTTATCAGAAAGTTTAGGTCAAGAGCTTTGATTTGCAAAAAGAATCAACTAAATCGGAGTTACGAAACTCAAGTTATGATCAAACGAAGTTTGAATTCAAATCTGGTCTAATTCAAATTTTAAACTTTTCAGAAACACGTTTGAGTTGTTTTACTGGATAGAGGGGACCATAATGAAGACGTGGGCGTTGGTTTCGTTGGATTTGGACTAACGAGTAAAAAGTAATGATCGTTTGAAGGCCAGGGGCTGATCTGTAAAGAAAATATTCACGGTGGGTCCCTGGACTGAAATTAAAAAGAAAAAGGAAAAATCTATCGAGCGAACGCTCGCTAACAGAACCTATCTGACGAATCTGTTCACTGAAGAACATAAACGAACGAACGAACTCTAAATAAGTAAAACAAAACAAAACGGTTTGAAGTCGAAAACCAAAACTAAAACTACTAAAAGAAAACCGGGCGAACCGGGCGGTTCCTACCGGTTCAGGCGGGTCGGCGGTGGATCGAACCGGCGTCGGTGGTCAACTCCGGCGGCAGCGAGGCGAGGCGGCACGGCGGTTCCGGCGAGCGCGGCGAGGCAGGGCGGCACGGGGCGGCGGCGGCGATGCGCGGGCAAGGGGTGCGGCGGCGCGGGCGGCGCGCTGTGCAGCAGCAGTGGGCGGTGGCGCGGCGAGGCGCTGTGGCGGCGGCGGATCCGCGGCGGCGTCGCGAGATACGGGCGAGGCGATGCGGCGCGAGCGGCGAGGAGGAGAGGGCCCGGGGCCTTGGCCTTTTAAAGGGCCAGGAGCTGCGGCTTTCCTTGGGGAAAGGGGCGGCCGGTGGCGTGGCTCGCTCGGACTCCGGCGAGTCCGGGTGGAGCACGGGAGGAGGAAGGCGGTGGTGGGATCTTGGGCCTGGGCTAGATCGGGGCGGGCCGGCCCAGTTGACGCGCGGTCGATTTTGTTTCCAAAACATTTTCCACACAAACCAAAATAAAAACAAAAGGAAATAAAAATATTATATAGGCATATAATATACCAAAATTTGGAGAAAAAGATTTTCTACGAGATGAACATTTTTCTAAAAATAAATAAAATACACACAAATTCTAATAATTCCAACAGTGCTCCTGCTCTAATAAGATCCAACAAAAATCATTTTAAAAATACCAAAATGAAATCAAATTTATTTCTCTCCAATTTTCTGTTGTAGGGAATCATGTTACCCTATTTTCCATGTATTTTATTTTTGGATAAAAATAATTTGAATAAAATCCAAATAACTCCAAATTGAAAAATAATTCCAAAAAGACTTTGAATTTGATCCTTTGAAACTCCCAACTCATATTTCATATAATTTGAAGAAGTCATTTTATCTCCTCTCGTGAAAATCATTGAGTTGCATAAAGTTTCTGAATTGGAAAATATTTCCCAATGGAATTCAAATATTTTTCAAACACCCTTTTCATTTATTTAAATGGAAGAAGTCATGTCATCTTCTCTCTAGGGTTTTGTATTTGAAAAGAATTTGAATTCACGAAGATCATAAATGAAAAATGAAAGTTTGGGAAAGTCCTTTTATGCCCTCTCATTTAACTTTCAAAAAGGTTTCGAATTTCACTCAATTTCACACAATCAATCAAACAATCACTCAAATCTATCTATTTATTATAACATTCCAAAATTTAGAATTTTGGTATGTTACAAACCTACCACCCTTAAAAGGAATCTCGTCCTCGAGATTCGGAGAGGCTAGAAAGAAATAGGTTAGGTTCGGTGTTTTCTTCAAAATTTCATCAATCGTCTCCGGGGTCTGGGGTGCTACCACCCTTAGAAGCATGGGTACGGTTCCATCAAACTCATATACTTCATCCATATTGTTAACAGTGTCGGTCTTGTCAGATCTTCAGGATAATTCCTTATCTGGGCTCTTTCGGTAGTGGCGTAACCTTTTCCTCAATTCTTGTGTCTTTCATCTAGGTAAGGTTCTTCTGTGACTGGGTCTTCTTAGCTGACGGGTCTGGCGCCAATACTAAACAGCTATTGATATCTCATGGTGGTCAACAATTTATGGTTCCTTCTGCAGGAAATGGATCTGGTTGATCCTCACCGTATAACCTACGGTTGGCAAAAGCTGCCTTGTACAAGGGAAAAATTTCTTATACCATTCTAAGGTTTAAACAGGGTTTTGATCGTCGTCTCTCTACTATAGGTAAGTCACTCAGATTTACCATCCCACATATCAAGGCGAACAATAAAAGTAAGTTGGTATGGTGATCAATCCATCCCGCACCCAAATCATACCTTGTATACGGTTTGGCGAATCTCGCATTCTAACACTTGGTCATCCTCACAAGCATTGCAGAGTTTCTCTTGTCGACGAACCAAGGTTCAGATAAATCCATTGATTCTGCAAACCAAACAAACATCTATCGTTCCTTCACAACTCTCAGGTTTTGCGTTACTCCTATAAAATCATTTGCCGATAAACGTCGTATCTTCCTCCAAGGTTTTTCCTTCAGCAAGAATGTGCTTGCTTCTTGGCAGGTCCTGGGGCCTATGGGTTATGGCCCATCTCATCACTTGTAGTCCTTGAACTTATCATCGGGCAACTGATCATTATTTCAACTTCTAACTTCCTAGTATTCTTAAATCCATCCAATTGTACTATCTTCCTTCCTTCTATTGGCACCAAACTAAGACATGATTACTCAGACTCATCATGGAGTTTCCATTGATCCATATTTCCGGCATCATACCTCCTTTATTTCCGATAGTAATTTATCTCTTCATCCTCGTGGGATATCCCTCACACCGAGATAAAAACTTATACTTATGAAGTCCATATTCCACTTCGTGGAACATCATTATCCTTTCCAGGGTCAAGCGTCCTTACAGGGGAATATTGGACATCTCGGCATGGCACTTCTTCAACTGGGAAACGTGAAACACATCATGAACTCCTGACAGTCCTTCGGATGACTCCAACTTGTTGGCCACTTCTCCCATACGCTCCAAAACTCGATATGGTCCTACAAATCTCGGGGCTAACTTTCCCTTAACTCCAAATCGTTTAACTCCTCGCAGAGGGGGCACACGAAGACATGCTCTGTCTCCAATTTCATAGACTACCTCCTTGCGTTTCTGAGTCTGTATAACTCTTCTGTCTAGACTGAGCTACCTTCAGTCTATCTCGAATCAACATAACATTCTCTTCTGACTCCTTGATCACAGTTGGTCCAAACAACTGACGGTCTCCAACTTCATCCCACACACTCTTGGGGTATCACACATATCGACACAAAAATCGTATTCATTTTGTCCGAAATCCACTCAGTGGAGTATCCTTATCTTTTCCAGGGGTCAAGGGTTCTTACAGGGTACTACCACCCTTAAAATGCTCAAATCTTCCATAGACCATATTTCTCATATCCTCAAAATGGCCAAAATTCTTCTTCGTAGAGTAACAACTCATAAAATCCATATCAGTACCAACGATGCTAACTTTATTCACTCTCAATTGATTTCAATCTCTCGCTTTTCCATTACATGTCTCAACTCAACACCTCAATATAAAAGAAAATGTTCTCACTTCTACTACTCCATTTCTTTTGTTGCAAACTCAACTATCTAGCACAAGTTTCCTTCTCCTTGGGGCATTCTCTGGCAAAGTGCCCTGCTCCATTACAACTAAAACAATTACTTCTGACAAGTATCGAGGTTTCCTTTTTGGGCAACTGTTGAGGTAGTGCCCTGACTCCTTGCACCTGTAACAGGTGATATGACTCAGATCCTTCCTAGAATCAAATCTGCTTCTCTTCCTAGACCTTTCCATGCCAATCATGGCTTCTATTTCTTGTGGGTCATATTCTACTTCCTCTGTTGGGAATTCTACTAGATCCCTATTCATACAATTCTGGGAGATGTGTCCTTCTTCTCCACATGAATAGCATGACTTGGTGCAGGATTTAATTTGGTTCTTCTTTGGGCGTGTCCTCCATCTCTTCCTTCATCACGGGTTCTTCTAAAATTTCCATAAGGGCTCCTTTCATTACTTATTTCTTCTGCTGGATGGTTCGTTGTACCATGGGGTAAATGTGACACTGAGCAGGATAGTGGGTAGTCCCTTCGCACAAGAAACAAGTAATCTGCCTAATTGGGCATTCTTCAACTGGGTGACTTCCTTCACAATTAGGGCATTCATCCTTGTGTTCTTTATGGTTGTGTCCTATTTCTCCACAAACCTTGCATGCACAAGGTTTCTTCATATCCCTTCCATAAGGCTTCAACTTCTGGGACACAAACCGAGCCTTTGGCAAAGTCAACTTAAATTCTTTCCAAGTGGTTACTCCTTGCCATCCATTGATGGTTTGGTACATTCTCCACCAAGGAGCAGCACCTCTTTCAAAGCACTGAAGAGCATGCTGGGTCATATCCTTTCCGACTACAGGGTTACTCTTCATGTGATCCTCCATGCTCTGAATCCATCGGTCCGTCTCCAACTGGCTCATCGGTCCAGGAAATACAAGCTCATCTTCATTCATCCTCTATTGGGTCCATGGGTTTGGGTGAGATAAGAGAGATAGAGAGGGATGCACACAATACAAACAAAAAGTTTTGAAAAGGCAGATTTTATTTGTGGCCGTCGGGAAAAACATCAAAACAATGATAGCTCACAAACGTGGCATCTAACGTAGGTATATAACAGGGGCTTGGTCTTCTAAATGTCAATAATCTTCAACGTCTCCAAACTCTTCAAGCCTTGTTCATGCCTCCAATGGCTTCTTCCGATCATGCTTGTCTTTCTCAAGTTCTTTTGCCAGATCAACTCTGTTGACGCGAAGTCTCTCGTGACGTCCTTTAATATTCTGGAGTTGCGTTCCAAACTTCTGGGTTTCAACATCCTTGGCATGAGCCATGGTCCTACTATCCTTCAGTTCCTGACAAATCTCTGGTATCTCGAGGTTGTAGCTCCTCCAACTTGGCTACTTTCAGCTTTTGGTTCCTGAGTTCTTCACGAAATGCTTCCTTGTCTAATACGGCTTCGTGGAGCTCCACCTTAAACTTCTGGATGTACTACTCCTGATCCTGGTGATACACCGGCTAAGGTTAAAACTTCATCTTACTAATAGGTGCTCCATCAGCCTTCTTCCATCAAATCCATTCTGAAGAAATGCATCCTTAACTCAGCACGCTGACAATAGCATCAGCGGGCAATGACATCACGGATAACCGTGTTTCTGCTCTTGTCATTCCCATGAGCTATCACTCCATAGTTGATATCTCCTGCCTTAGGGTTTTCTTAACAAAACTTTGAGTTATCATGCTCCTTGTTTCAGTCTTTCTCCGATACACCTTGATCTCGGGTATTGACAACTTCCATAATCTGCCAAGTTCCATAAGTGTAGCCTTCCTAGGTCACACAAATCTGGAAATTCTTCGGAGCCTCCAATTCTCCTAGTCTTCAGAGTCTTCAATAGTTGTAGTTTCCATTATCATAATGTATGGTAAAATCCTCTTCATTCCGAATGATCTCGGTTGTCCGATATCTTGTACTTCTTGGAGTGGTCTCATCAGCCGAATCTCCGTGTGGTCAATAGGGGAAAGGGGTATGGTCTCACTAAAGGAATTTTTGAATAAGCTCAGAAGAGAAGAGAGGTAAAAGGTTTTTTTTGAAAGGGAAAGTTGTAGAGAAAAATCTTTGCTATGGGCTTGCCAGTTTATAGGGTCATGTCCTACAGTCAACATGTGCTCTAATACCATCTTGTAGCGACCCGACCCGAATGGATCAAGTCTCTGTGCTTAAGTGTCATCCCTGGATCGGTATGCTGACACACACAATACTCGAGGATTTATAACAGAGGTAAATCACATGTATAAGTAACGTAAATACTATTACCTCAATCCAAAATAGCGAAAGTAACAAGGTTGTGGATTCCCATCAACACCAACAGCAAAGTTGAGTGTAGAAATTGTAACCCTAACGTATCACTTACTCGTCGTAAGATAATCCTGCAACATGAGACGTTGCAGCCACAAAGGGTCAGTACATTGAATGTACTGGCAAATTCACACCATAGAGAATGATGAATAAAGGCTATCACTACATGCATATTTGGCTGGTGGAAAAGCTCTATGGTTATAAGGTTTTTGCGAAAAACCAATTTTTCCCTACTACAAAGGAATACATTTTATTTAACTATCATGGTGGTTGTTGAACATTGAGAATGGTTGACAGCATCCTCAATCCCAATTAAGTAACATCATTAAAACCAACAAAATTAATTTTAAAGTAACATGATGAGATTCATATGATAATCCAGGTACTAGATACTCAAGATGTCCATAACCGGGGACACGGCTAATCATGATTAGTTTATACACTCTGCAAAGGTTTGTGCACTTTTCCCCACAAGACTCGATCTCCTCCGTTGGATTTCTCGCACTACATGGTGTTTGAGAAATGGATGACCGAGACATAGTCATCCAGAAGTGCTAGCACCTTACGATGGGTAGACCGTTACACCTACTTTCCCCTACATCTGCTAGTCTACCACTGTAAGAGTTCGCACGACTTAATCAACTATCCTAGAGCCCATAATAGCTTGTGGCTGCACATGGAATTTTCTAGTATAAATAATCTTATGACCCCTTTGAGCCTGGGTGGCGGTCCATAAAAAAACAGGCAATCTTGGTCTACCCAGGTGCCTAGACAGGCAATCCTAGAATACCCAGGTACCTCAATCCACCCAGATGTGTGTTTAAGTTGCCACCTTAAGTAAACCATTAATTAACAATCTCACATCTGTCATGAATACTCTCAAAACCCAATCCACGTCTACGAGCATAGCATGGAACTATAAGCATAACGTAATAGTAACTCCCAAGGTTTGAATGCAGGGCAATAGGTTCCTACCTCATCAACTACTTCCCAATACCCACATGTTATCAATCCTACTCATGCAATGTTTGAGGGTGAAACTAATGCATAAAAACTGGGTATGAAAGGGGATATGATCAAAGTGTGAACTTGCCTACAATGTTGACGAAGATGATTCGCACTCATAACGCTTGATAGTTCTACTCGTCACTCTCCGGTCAATCTATCGTAAGCAAGCAATAGTAATCACACATAAGCAATCACTCAAAGATCGGAGAGAACACAGAAAACAATTCGGAAATGTCAAAACCATGAAAATAACTCTTGCAACATAAAACAATCTCTAATAGTACCAAAATTAAGTGAATTTGGTCTTATCAGAAAGTTTAGGTCAAGAGCTTCGATTTTCAAAAAGAATCAACTAAATTGGAGTTACGAAACTCAAGTTATGATCAAATGAAGTTTGAATTCAAATCTGATATAATTCAAATTTTAAACTTTTCAAAAACATGTTTGAGTTGTTTTACTGGATAGAGGGGATCATAACGAAGACGTGGGCGTTGGTTTCGTTGGATTTGGACTAACGAGTAAAAAGTAATGATCGTTTGAAGACCAGGGGCTGATCTATAAAGAAAATATTCACGGATGGGTCCCTGGACTGAAATTAAAAAGAAAAAGAAAAAATCTATCGAGCGAACGCTCGGTAACAGAACCTATCTGACGAAACTGTTCACTGAAGAACATAAACGAACAAATAAACTCTAAATAAGTAAAACAAAACAAAATGGTTTTAAGTCGAAAACCAAAACTAAAACTACTAAAAGAAAACCGGGCGAACCGGGCGGTTCCTACTGGTTCAGGCGGGTCGGTGGTGGATCGAACCGGCATCGGCGGTCAACTCCGGCGGCAGCGAGGCGAGGCGGCGCGGCGGTTCCGGCGAGCGCGGCGAGGCAGGGCAGCGCGGGGCGTCGGCGGCGATGCATGGGCAAGGGGTGCGGCGGCGCGGGCGGCGGCGGCGGATCCGCGGCGGCGTCGCGAGATACGGGCGAGGCGAGGCGGCACGAGCGGCGAGGAGGAGAGGGCCCGGGGCCTCGGCCTTTTAAAGGGCCAGGAGCTGCGACTTTCCTTAGGGAAAGGGGCGGCCGACGGCGTGGCTCGCTCGGACTCCGACGAGTCCGGGTGGAGCACTGGAGGAGGAAGGCGGCGGCGGGATCTTGGGCCTGGGCTGGGTCGGGGCAGTCCGGCCTAGTCGACGCGCGGTCGATTGTTTTTTTCAAAACATTTTCCACACAAACCAAAATAAAAACAAAAGGAAATTAAAATATTATATAGGCATATAATATACCAAAATTTGCAGAAAAAGATTTTCTACAAGATGAACATTTTTCTAAATTAAATAAAATACACACAAATTCTAATAATTCCAACAGTGCTCCTGCTCTAATAAGATCCAACAAAAATCATTTTGAAAATACCAAAATGAAATCAAATGTATTTCTCTCCAATTTTCTGTTGTAGGGAATCATGTTACCCTATTTTCCATGTATTCTATTTTTGGAGAAAAATAATTTGAATAAAATCCAAATAACTCCAAATTGAAAAATAATTCCAAAAAGACTTTGAATTTGATCCTTTGAAACTCCCAACTCATATTTCATATAATTTGAAGAAGTCATTTTATCTCCTCTCGTGAAAATCATTGAGTTGCATAAAGTTTCTAAATTGGAAAATATTTCCCAATGGAATTCAAATATTTTTCAAACACCCTTTTCATTTATTTAAATGGAAGAAGTCATGTCATCTTCTCTCTAGGGTTTTGTATTTGAAAAGAATTTGAATTCACGAAGATCATAAATGAAAAATGAAAGTTTGGGAAAGTCCTTTTATGCCCTCTCATTTAACTTTCAAAAAGGTTTCAAATTTCACTCAATTTCACACAATCAATCAAACAATCACTCAAATCTATCTATTTATTATAACATTCCAAAATTTAGAATTCTGGGATGTTACAAAGGCCCAAAAAAAGAAAAAATGAGAGAAAAGGAGAGAAGGGGCAATGCTACTATCCTTTTACCACACTTGTGCTTCAAAGTAGCACCACGATCTTCATGATAGAGAGTCTCCTATGTTGTCACTTTCATATACTAGTGGGAATCACTACTAGAAAAAGGGCTATAGATGGGATTGATACTAATGGCGCACCAGACAAGCGGTGCGCCATTAGTATATACTAATGGCGCACCACCTACTGATACGCCATTAGAGTTGAAACTACTAATGGCGCACCTGGCCCAGGGTGCGCCATTAGTATCAATTTTTTTTAACTAGTGCGCCTGTCCAAACATACTAATGGCGCATCCAGATACAGTGCGCCATTACTAGTTGTAACTAGTAATGGCGCACCAGACGGAAAGTGCGCCACTAATGTTGTTTTTTTTATTATATTTTTATTCCCTTTTTTGCAAAACTACTAATGGCGCACTGCTCCACCGTGCGCCATTACTAGTTTAAACTAGTAATGGCGCACTGTGGGACAGTGCGCCATTAGTATTTTTTTTGCAAAACTACTAATGGCGCACCACCAGGAGGTGCGCCATTAGTAACCTGGATTACTAATGGCGCATTTAGAGTTGGTGCGCCATTAGTAAGTGGGCAGCAACAAGATATTTTGGACAGCCTCTCCTACCCACACTCACTTTCTCCCCACTTCATTCTCTCCACCTCCTCCTTGTCTCGGGTGCCTCCTCTTTTTCACCTCATTTCCACCATAGATTCATTCAATTTAAGTGGTTAAATTACCTTGTTTTGATAGGTAAGTAAGGGGGGAAGCTATATTTATGTTGTTCTCCCTACAACAATGTGCACATGCACTTTTTATGGCCTAGCTAGATCTATGTATGTTCGTGGTGTTGCATATGTTTGTGGCGTTGCATATGTGTTTGTGTTTGGAGGTGTACCGGTATTTGAAATTCGATAGTTGCCAATATTTTGCCGGAATGTTGATTCATTTCCGTTTCGGCGAGAATTTTGGCATTAAGCATTCTTTCCGGTCCTATTTTTAGGGAAAGTCATGCCAAATTTTTTCTTGGTTCTAAAATATCGTTTTGCTCTACCCCGCAGGCGACCATGGTCTGCATGATGACCGAAGGCATCGTGAATAGGTTTTTGAGGTCCGCGAAGGCCGAGATGCTTCAAAAGAACGAGACGGAGATAAGATGCCCGTGTCGAAGATGCAAGCTGAAGAGCCTTATTGCGGACCCGGAATCCGGGCAGGTGCAGGACCACCTGCTCTTGCGTGGTTTCATGGATGGCTATCGGTGGCAAGGTGATGAAGATGACTACGAAGTCGTCCATGGGGGCCGGGCAAGAAATGAGGAAGGGCAGCAAGACAACCACCGTGGCTCGGGCGGGCGTGAAGACGAAGAATCCCGAGGAGATGATCACGACGGTGATGTTGTACACAGTCATCATGTAGAAGATGCAGGACATGATGATGAGGAAGATGCCGGAGCAGTCGACGGGCATGATCATGAAGATGATGATGCCGGCGGAGCAGACGACGCTGGACCATCGATGGGCTGGGTGCAGGACCCTCATATTCAAGAGCTGCTTCTCAAGCAGACGGATAACGCAAGAGCTGCCGCCCGAGAGAAAGCCAAGATGGATCAACTTGAGTTAGACGCGGTTACTCCATAGTATGAAGGATGCAGGCCCGAGGATACCCGCCTGAAAGTAACGCTCATGGCTCTGGAGATGAAGGTAAAACACAAAATGACCGACGCATGCTTCGACGAGAACATGTCATTCTGGCACAAACGTCTTCCCAAGGGGAACAAGTGCCCGACCAGTTTGGAGGAGGCGAAGAAAATCATGTGTCCTCTGGATTTACCGCACGTGAAATACCATGTGTGCATGAACAATTGCATCATTTATCGGGATGAGCACGCGGAGTCTACCATATGTCCAGTGTGCGGCGTCACTCGATACAAGAAGAGGAAGAAAGCTCCTCGAAAAGTGGTGTGGTACTTTCCGATCACTCCTCGTCTGCAGCGGTATTTCGCGGACCCTAAGGTAGCAAAGCTCCTACGTTGGCACGCAGATAGGGAGAAGAAGAAGCGAGAAGATGACGCAAATGATCCAGAGATAGATAAAAAAGACAAGATGCTGAGTCACCCTAAGGATGCGAGCCAGTGGCAAGCGTTGAACTTCGAAGACCCAGAATTTGGGAGTGATCCAAGGAACATCGTGCTGGGCGCGAGCACCGATGGAGTCAATCCGTTTGGCAGCCAGAGAAGCACACATAGCACCTGGCCTGTGTTTGTGTGGATGTACAACCTTCCCCCCTGGTTGTGCATGAAGAGGAAGTACATTCACATGAGTATGCTAATTGAAGGACCGAAACAACCAGGGAACGACATCAATCTATATCTGGGGCTGCTGAAAGAGGAGCTTGACACGCTGTGGAAAACGCCAGCCAATACGTGGGACACCGCAGAGAAAGAATATTTCCCTATGAGAGCCGCGCTGCTCACGACGGTGCACGACTATCTCGGTTACGGATATGTCGCGGGGCAGGTGGTCCACGGATTTTCTGGATGCGTCAGGTGCATGGATGACACAACGTATCGCCAGCTGGATAGAGATCCCGGGTCTTCGAAAACCGTGTTCATGGGACATCGAAGGTGGCTTCGCGACGATGACCCGTGGAGAAAACGCAAGGATCTGTTCGATGGTGAAACCGAACCCCGAGGACGCCCGCGTACGAGGAGCGGCGAGGAAATAGACGAGCTGTTGAAAAATTGGAAAGACTGCCCACTGCCGGGAAAGAAGCAAAAGGCGCCAGATCCGGGAAAGAAGCGAAAGGCGCCAGAGTCGCTGCTGAAGGTATGGAAAACAAGGTCTGTTTTCTGGGACTTGCCGTATTGGAAGATCCACCGTGTGCCTCACAGCCTTGATGTCATGCATATCACGAAAAACGTGTGCGAGAGTCTGCTTGGTACCCTGCTCAACATGCCAGAGAGGACCAAAGATGGGCCGAAAGCAAGGGAAGACTTGAAATCAATGGGCATCAGGCAGGAGCTTCACGCTATATATGATGATCATGATGATGATGATGATGATGATGAGGCGAAGCAGGACACGGAAAGTCGCCACAAAGGCAAAAAGGCCAAGAAGACCGGAAATGACTACCCTCCCGCATGCTTCACTCTAAGTCAGGAGGAGATCGAGCAGTTTTTCGCCTGCCTCGTAGGAGTAAAACTTCCTTACGGTTACGCGGGGAAGATAAGAAGATACCTAGACCCAGCGAAGCTGAAGTTCAGCGGGATGAAGTCTCACGACTGTCACGTGCTGATGACGTAGATACTTCCAGTTGCAATCCATGGGATCATGGATGCGCACGTCCGTGAAACCCTATTTGGCCTATGCAACTTTTTCGACGTCATCTCTCGGAAGTCTGTTGGCGTGAGGCAACTCAGAAGGCTACAGGAAGAGATCGTGGTGATACTATGCGAGCTTGAGATGTACTTCCCGCCCGCATTCTTCGACGTTATGGTGCATCTGCTGGTCCATATCGTGGACGATATCATCCAACTCGGGCCGACGTTCCTGCACAGCATGATGCCGTTCGAAAGGATGAATGGTGTCATCAAAGGATACGTTCGCAACATGTCACGTCCAGAGGGAAGCATAGCCAGGGGCTTTTTGACCGAAGAGTGCATCTCCTACTGCATGAATTATCTAGGCATCGAGAACCCCGTTGGTTTGCCGTCAACAGGCACCTCGGCAGGCTCGCTGGATGGGGTCACCGTGAGGGTCGTCGCGAAATGCATGTCGACTTTGAGGGTCGACTCGCCGACTTTGAAAGAGCAAACCTAGTCGCGCTACAACACATAGACGTGGTCGATCCTTCGGTGGTATAGCACAAAACCTTTATTAAGAAGACGTACAATGACCGAGGCCAACAGAGGACGGACGGAGATATACTCAAAGAGCACAACTCATGTTTCACGCGTTGGTTCAAGAAGAAGCTTCTGTCGTACCCTTTACATGAGGATTCTTCCACGGAAGAACAACTCATATTCGCCTTGTCACAGGGCGCCGAGCACAACCTGATGACCTATGAGGCGTACGATATCAACGGCTACACATTCTACACCGAGGCCAAGGACATGAAGAGCAATGGTTATCAGAACTCTGGGGTAACGATGGAATCCTACACCGGTAACGACAAGGACAGATACTACGGAAGGATCGAGGAGATCTGGGAGCTGAGCTACATTGGAGAGAAGGTCCCGATGTTCCATGTCAGATGGGCCAAGAGCGTCCTAAAAGAAGACCGGTATTTCACCACCATGGTTATACCCGAAGCCAAATCCAAGACCGCGCACGCAAACGTCACCGCGAAAAATGAGCCATGGGTACTGGCTTCCCAAGTGGACCAATGCTTCTTCATTACCGACCCGTCAAAGCCCAGTCGTGTTGTCGTGATGAGAGGCAAAAGGAAGATCATCGGAATGGATGGAGTAGCCAATGAGCAAGACTTCGACAAGTATGGCGACCCGAGGATCGAACATGACGACGATGATGAAGTAGCAGCATACACCACAAGAAGAAGCAGGACCACCCTACCTAAAGGACGTCCGTTCCACAGAAGAACTCCATTTGCGAAAAAGAAGGGCAAGAAGATTGTGAACAGATAGCTAGCTAAGATCGATTGTATTTAAATCGTAGCCTTCATTTCTCGATTGTATTTCATGGGAACTTTTTGAACTATCATGAATATTTTTAAATTTCATGGACACTCGATCTCGATCCCCCTCCATCTCGATCGCTATCCCACCTCGCCAGATCCGGTCCCCCTCGCCGCCGAGCACCCCCCGGTCCACCGGCCGCCGCTGCCGACCCCCCGCACCCTCGATTCCCCTACTCAACCACCGCCGCCGACCCCCCGCACCCCTCCCCTACTCAACCGCCGCCGCCGACCCCCCGCACCCCGCGCACCCTCCCCCGCTCCACCGGCATTACTGTTTGATGTAATTTTTTAAAAAATTATTACTGTCTTATAAAAAAATATTACTATTATGATTTAAACAAGTTTGAACATATTTAAACACAAATAAGTATCAAACAACATTTTAAATGGATAAAAAAAATTGTGGAGCCTGGGAATCGAACCCAGGACCTCCTGGTGTGAGAACTGGCTGCTGACCAGTCGAGCTAGTAGAGGGAACTTGGTGTGGATCAGTTCAGGTGGAAGATAACCTGTTGGCTCGAGCAGAAAAAAAAATACTAATGGCGCACCACGGTGGGGTGCGCCATTAGTATGGATATACTTATGGCGCACCGAGGGGTGGTGCGCCATTAGTATTGTGCCCGGCCCCATCCATATTCCCCTCCCTCCCCAGCCCCTCCCTATCCCCTCTCTCTCCCTCGCCCTCGCCCTCGATCCCCTTCCCCTCTCCTCTCCCGACGCCACTGCCCCGCCGCCTCGACGCCGCCCCGCCGCCCCGACGCCGCCTCGACCCCGCCCCGCCGCCCCGACATCCTTGGTGGGAGCCCCTACATTGCCGGATTCGTCGTCTTCAACCTACAGTCACCGGCGCATCTGCGACGATTGTCGCCGTTCTGCTGCTGCTAAGCCAACAACGGGCCATCGTGTGCCTCCTCGGTGAGGCACTCAACCATTCCCTTCTCCTTCCCGTGCGGAACCGCCGTCGTATTCGTCACTCTGTTCGAGGCCGAAGCCATCGTCCGCCATGGCCACGAGCTCGTCGTGGCCGTTCTTTTCCCCGCGTCTCTTTCCGGCCCAGTTCGCCCCCTCGCGCGTGTGCACCTGCCCACGGCCGCGCCCCGCCCGCTGCCTTGCAACAGCTGCTGCTGCGCGCGCCTGTAGCCGCCACTGCCGTGTCTAACATCTGCTGCTGCTAGACATTGAATCGTGCTGCTTCCTTCTTCAGTTAACCCAAGTGTCAATTTTTTTTTCAGTTTCGTCAAAATAAAAATGTACAAGGAGTCATTCTGTCCAACTCTGCTGAAAAATAGTTTTCTTGAGTTTTGATCATCAAGAGGACTCATCTTGTAAACGAACTCGTGCTGATAGTTGCAGCTTGCATTAGCTACAGTTTCAAGTCTTGTGGTTGTGATTACTTGACTACCTTTTTGGTTTTCTGGAAACACGCAGTGAATAATTTCCCATACTGATTCATCCCATATATCATCAATGACAAAGAAGTACCTAAAAAAGTTTAACATCAAGCATGCACACTGCTGTTTTGTGTGATATGGGACTTGGGACTTGGGAATTGGTTCTTTCTTACTACAGTCTTGCTGCTATAGTATGGCTCTGTTCTTGGTGGAGTACAATTTTGTATAAAATGAAATGCAAGGTTGCTGATACTGTAACCCAGATCACACAGATCAATTTTTTTTCAATTTATGCAATTGTAAGAGTACCAACCAGATTACACAAATCATTTTTGATCTACAAGGTTGTTGTTGCTGTGATGGAGTAACTCTGTAAGATGGAGTACATGAGTACTGTAGTAGTAACTCTTGATTATTTATGGCATTGTGTGTCATAATTTGCTAGGTTGCATGGCATGTGCTGGATGAAGCTTATGGTGTAGTATCTTAATTGACTGATGTTGATGAACCTTTCCTGTACATATTTGGTTTGGTTGATTGCCTGGCATGAGCTAGATGAAATGATCTATTTCTCCTGATGTGAAATGATCCCTTTCTCCTGAAATGTTGATTAATTTCCGTTTCGGTTGAGAATGGGGCACTCCTAGGTCAAGAAAATTAGCAAAGGTCATGCCCAATTTTCTTGACCTAGAAGGTGCCCGATTCTCAACCGAAACTTTTATTTGTGAGCCTTGAGAAGATTAATTGGTTCCACAATGCAAGCCAACTTTTATTTCTCTTGCCTGGTTCCACTAAGATGTGTTATTGCAAGCTATTAATTATTTTTCAGTTGTGAGCCTTGAGAAGATTAATTTTTTCCTATATTGTAGCTTTAATAGTTTTCAGTGTTCCTTCTTTCTAGTCTCCTATGTTGAATAGAGACATACAATTTTCAGTGTTAAATCAATTGTGTGATCTCTTTTTCTATGTTTCAAGGACTACCCAATACAAGTAAAGCAATTCCATCCGCCTCGCCCTCTCACCACGGCCACAGAGGCTCCTGGATCTGGACCAGCCGCCGCCGGACAGCAGCAGGTCAGTAAGCCTCTCTCTCTCTCTCTCCATTCATGTACCTTCCCCTGGCCTGCTGTGACTCACTCAACCCCCATTTGCATCTAGGCAGGTGGCATCCGTCACCGGCAGGCAGGCGACATCCATCACCGGCAAACCTCCCACGCACCGTGCCTCGGACGCACAGCAGCAGGTCAGACCCCCCTCCCTCTCTCTCTCTGGCACGATGAGTTATAGGATCAATGCCTAAGTTTTGTTGAGCACACAGATTTCTTTTCTGTAAGCATTGGTATTATGTGCTTCCCATAGTTGGTATAAGATGATTTAAGCTTAACAAACAAAATGCACACCGAAACACCCCCAATTCCAGCTCCTTGAATTCTTAGAACTATGGATACCCAGCTCCACTAATTCATGGGCCTGTTTGCGAGAGCACCAGCTCTAAATAGCATTGCAAAAGCAAACATATATCAACTGAAAGGAGGAGAAGTAGTTTATTTCATAGAGTAAACATTAGCACTATTTGACAGTAAAAGGTTTTAGCTAATTTGAATTAACTGAAAGTAGCAGTACATCATTTTTATTGATAGTAAAATGTTCAAAGAAACAGATATGTAAAACCCCCATAGTTATGTCTTTCGTACAATATGCCATGAAAAGGTGTGCCATTTTCATAGAAGAGCAAACCGGCCTGCCTTTCGGCCTTTTGGTTGCAAGTGCATTTCACTCAAATCACTCAGTAAGTGATGGCATTCCTTGTGAAATGTTCAAATTAGCTAAAACCTGTGCATATGTAAAAGGTTCAGTAAGTGATGACAGTAAAATGTTCAAAGAAACAGCTGAAACTCCTCTACCGGTGGTTGCACTTGTCTGCAGGATATGTAAAACATTTTTATTGACAGTAAAATGTTCATTTAGTTTTAGTAAACAAATATTGCCAAGCATGACATGGCCTTTGTGATCTCCTACTCCTGAATTTTCATGTCACTTGTGCTATTAGTAGTTTTTTGACAGTAAAAGGAATTTTCATGTCACTTGTGCTATCAGTACACTACAAGTGAATTTTCATGTCACTTGTGCTATTTATGTGGTCTGAAACTTGTCAAGTGATGCTGCTGCTATCTGCGAGTTGCTGCTGCTAGTTGTGATTTTGTTAAGTGATGCTGCTACTACTTGTGATCTTCTAAAATAACCCCTTTCTCCTGAAACGTCGATTAATTTCTGTTTCGGTTGAGAATGGGGCACTCCTAGGTCAAGAAAATTAGCAAAGGTCATGCCCAATTTTCTTGACCTAGAAGGTGCTCGATTCTCAACCGAAATAAAAATTAATTTGCTTTAGTGGTTGGATTAGTTTAGTATTTTTTTCACACACTCAGACACCCTTGCTTGCCATGTGTGTGAGAGAGATAGTGAGAGGAGACAAGAAGAAGGGGGTTAGGAAGATGTTGCCTGCTCATCAAAGCTAACCATCTCCCCCTTTTCACCCCTTTTCCTTTGTCTTTTGTGGGTTGCAAGGAAGCTACTGTCTTAGCTAGCTTAGCTTGTGCACAAATCCCAGTGTTACAACCTTGTATCTTTGCAGCAACCAACTTTCTAGACACACCCCTGCATCATGCAACAGTGCCTTCAAGATCCAAGGCAATATCACAAACATCATAGGCAATTTGACCAAACTCACAACCTTGTATCTTTCCAGCAACCAACTTTCTAGACACACCCCTCAAGAACTAGGTTACCCTGAGAACGTGGACTTGGACCTTAGCAACAACACACTAACAGGTTCTATCCCAAAACACCTAGGCAATATCATAAACATCTCTCAATTGTTCCTTGACAATAACCAACTTTTTGGCGACATTCCTCGAGAATTAGGTTATTTGGTCAACTTAGAGATCTTGTTCCTTGACAATAACCAACTTTTTGACCAAACTTTGTTCCTATTTATAGAGAAACATGGCAAACAACGATGAGGCCGGGGGTTCGGGCGGCAAGAAATTCTAGGAGCTGTCCCAGGAGATGGAGGAACAACCTCACTTGTATGAGGACGCCGCCTTCCCCACCGATCCTGAGACCACTGATGGTACCGCCGAGGATGACCCCACTGATGCCACCACTGATGGTGCCGCCGAGGATGCCACCACTGATGATGACGGCGCACGCACAGATGGCAGCCAACCGAAGAGGCAACGGAAGGACCGGCGCCCGACCGTGCTCCGCACCCTCAAGGAGGAAGTTACTGAAGTGGACTCCAACGGGAATCCAACGACGCCCGAACGAATAGTCAAGGGGTACTCGCTTCAGCTCTGGTGCATTCCCCGGAGCACCGTCTCGATCAACACCGAGAACCTCAGGCATCCTGACCGAGGGAATTTGCGCAACCTCCTCTTCACGAAGTTGCACGAACGATACAAGTTCCCCGCTGAATTTGAAAACACAAGCCTCAAAGGGAATAAAGTGAACAATGCTGCCCTCACGAAGATGAGCACGGCCCTGTCTACTTAGAAAAGCAATGTGAAGAGAATGATCAAGAAAGGTGAGAGTTATGAGAAGATCAAGGAGAAAAATCCTTCGATCACCGAAGATGACTACAACGACTTCAAGATCAATTGCTCGAGCACCGCAAGCTCCAAATCAAGTAGGTGGGGGAAAGAAATGCGGGAGCTGAACTTAGGGGAACACACACTTGGTCCCGGTGGTTACAGAGTGGCAGAGCCTATATGGGACAAGGAGGATGCGGACCGTGCCGAGCAAGGCCTACCGCCCCTCTTCGATAAATACGGTGACAAGCAGACCAGGAACTTTGTCAGGGCCCGGTACAAGAAGGACCCGAAAACAAAGGAGCTTACCACGGATCCGAAGACCAGGGCGCTTGAGCTTGTTCTGGTAAGGAATACACCCCCGCGTAATTAGCTCCATATGGTTGCATTCTAATTAATGAAGCCAAATTTCTAAATGGTTCACATTCCTTCCGCAGGCGACTGAAAGCAGTAGCGCGGGGCCGACTAAGAGCAACCCTTGGGACACCACTCTAAATAGGGCGTTGAATGTAATGAAGAACAAGGATAAGCTCAGTAAGCCGACGTCAGCTGGTCGTGTGGCCGGCAAAGGCTTGTCGAAAAAATGGTCGTCATACTATAACACTGGTGGGCAAAAGGACAAAAATACCAGCTCGGAAAGCCAGGCGCGCGAGGTTCAAGAACTCAGGGCACAGGTGGCGCGGATTCCGGAGATTGTCCAAGAGCAAGTGCAACAACAACTCGGAGCGACGATCACCGCCATTGTGCCTACCTTGATCCAGGGGATTAGTGTGTGGATTGCGGGCGGCCAACAGGGGCCGCCCCCGATTCCTAGCTTCACGGCCAGCAACTCGCAGAACGCGATGGCGGGGCCATTGGTGTCTCCGGCGGAGGCGGCATTGGTGTCTCCTACGCCGGCACGGGAGCTTAGTGCACCCGGCTGTACGTCGGCCGGCACCTCTGCAGCAAGCGGCCCCTCCGTCAACTGCACGCCCGCCGTTGGCGGTGCCTCGACATTAGCCGAGCTCGATGCCATCATCACGGTAACTAATTAAGCCTCTCTCGGCCGAGGACTTCATCTCCTTGCCTTTGACTGGGCATCCCTGACGCCCTACATGTTTTCGCAGGGCGCCGCCGACGTTCCGTGCACTCTCCTGCACTTCGTGAACAACGAGTTGGTCGATGTCGCCAAGGGCAAAATCGTTCAACCGGGCAACCCCTTGTTCCACGGTACCCAGATGACACCCAACTTGTTTAGGGTTCAACTGGTTCGGGTGCTGCCAGGCTGCGACGAGTTGTTACCTCCGATTCGACCCGTCGGGGCCGACGATGATGACGTGATGACCCTCAGCGCCTGCCTGAGCTGGCCCCTGCTTTGGCCGAAGAGCCAGATTCGTTTGGGGGCGGGGGACACCACCCCAAAGACAACACCGCCAGTCATGCCGGCGCCAAGTCGGCCCCATGGCAAGACCGCCGCAACGGTGCCGGACATCCCTATGCCACTAGATCCAAACATGCATATGGCACAGGATCAGAACGACGACGATGATGATACATTTGCCAACGTCGATCAGTACTTTGCCGAGCATGGGTAAGGTGGTGACTTCATGGGGCCTCCTTCTCAAGAACCCAACCCAACAAAAGACGTGCGCGATCTAGCTGGTACCGCGGAGAAGCCAAGTTGCAACAGGCGTCGTCTGCAGTTCAGCTCTCAGGAGACGCCTCCAGTTGCCGACTTCACCGAGCCTTAGATAGGCGAGGTGCGAAATATGATCAGCCCAACACACTCAAGAAGGCGGTCTGTGAGCAGAACTCGGTCCCATTACAGGAGAAGAAGAAGGCACGCAAAAGAAAGACTAACAAGGGTGCGGGCCAGCCAGCACCGAGTACGATCCGTGCTCAGGACGGGCCACCTTCACATGAGGATATCTCAAGGAGGGTGCATGTGGCGGGTAGGCCGATGCTACCGAGAAATATGCTCGATGCTGCAACCAGTGCTATGCGGAGTCTGCATGACAGTGTTCTTTCTTTGGAGAAGCGGCGTCTCGGAGAGAAGGATGTGGCATTCCCGGTTTTCGCGGCCAAGGTGACAGAGGGCAAGGGCTTTGTGGATAACTCCATCGGGGGTACGATCGTCCTGTGGTTTGATGACATCCACGCTATGTTGAACCTTCATCCGCTGCACTACACCTTCGTTCGGCTATTTTCGTTGAGTATGGAGATGCGGATCATTCGCGACAAGACCCCGGACATCATGATAGTCGACCCCTTCTACATGCGTGCCAAGATCTTGGGCAGCGCTGGGGACCGGCAAGTCGCGAGTTCTTACCTCGAAGGCGTCATTCTGGCAAACCAAGATAAGGATAACTTCCTCGTGCCTTACTTTCCCGAGTAAGTCCTCCCCTCAACCACCCCGTAACATATGAATTCTTAGATTTCGATCGTTTTTCTTTTAACATTCCGTGTTTCCTGCAGTGACACATGTTGCACGCTCATCCTCCTAAGCCCCAAATATTCCATGGCCACGTATTTCGACCCGGACCGTCAGTCGAACGTAGACTACACAAATGTCAAGAAGGTTCTTGATGATGTTCTCCCCGGCTACGTCAAATCTGGAGGCACCTTCACCAGGCCTATTCGTAAGTACGACAAGCACGTGTTCTCCAACAATACGACGTTCTGCTGCGTCAAGTAGCCGCCTGGCGGTCAGAAGGGTGCCTACTACGCCATCCATCACATGCGGGCGATCGTACGGGACCATCATCACCTTCTGCTACCGAGTAGACTCAAAGATTGGGCCGCGAGCGTGTCGGCAATCCAGGACGCGGACATCAGACAAGAATTCTTTCGCATCCAGTCGGAGTTTGCGGAAATCATCCATCAAGATGTCCTTCGTACCTCAGGGCAGTTCTACCTCAGAAATCAACCGTCCAACAGTGACATCGACACAATCCTACAAATGCAGGCTGACAACGCCCGTTCTTTCATGACTCCCACGATAGACGGCGGCTTCATCCATGCTCCGGTCCCTTGAGTCGAGTCGAAAGCAGTGATGCTGTGTCTAGTTCTAAAACATCGATTGGCTCATGTTGTAATTAAACTTTAATGAACTTGTAGTATGTCTCTTTGGTTTCGAGAGTCGTTCAACTTAAGATGTAATCGATGCTATTAATGTTTTGCTTTTCTCTTCCGATCGTTCTGTTGCATACTTATATATTGCTTATGTATTGTCTATGAATTGGTACTAACGTTTCGTTTGGCTACTGCATAGCGATGCCGTGGTATGTCGTGTACAAGGGTAAGGTTCCCGGAGTCTACGATGACTGGGAGGAGTGTCGGAGACAGGTTCACCGATTCAGCGGTAACAGTTACAAAGGGTACGCCACTAGGGCCGAGGCCGAATCTAGATACACCCGCTATCTAGCGGGAGAGGGGAGGGAGCGTTGGAGGAACCGGATGAAGACGAGTTTCACCGTGATGATGCTCATCGTGATGACCGCAGCTCTCTTCTATGTGATGGTAGTTTAGATGATCGATATCGACTTGTAGTGTGAAGACAAACTCGCGGTCTCGAGACTTGTAATATAATGTTCTATCTTTGTTCAGTCTTTTCAATTCAGAGACTAATATGATGAATTGTATTCGGAGACTAAAATGATGAATTGTATTCAGAGACTAATCTTCTATTGTATTCGATGAATCTGTTGTTGATGTGTGCTGTTTATATTTTGTTCAATTATACATTTTGTAACCTGTGCAAAAAACATAAAATTAAAAAATAAAAAAACCTAATATTCATACTAATGGCGCATCACACCATAGTGCGCCATTAGTATGCCAAAGGATACTAATGGCGCATCATTAGACAGTGCGCCATTAGTATGCCGAACTTACTAATGACGCATCTCGTTGTCGTGCGCCATTAGTATGCCAAAGCACCTGGGTATACATGGCCCCCTGAGAGGCATACTAATGGTGCACTGTTGTATATACTAATGGCGCATCTGAGGTGCGCCATTAGTATACCAAATACTAATGGCGCACCCGTGGTGCGCCATCAGTAAAATATACTAATGGCGTGCTACTAATGGCGCACCACTAATGCGCCATTAATGGCCAAATTAGGTGCGCCATTAGTAGGCCTTTTCCTAGTAGTGAATCTTTCATTATAGAACTTGGCTTGTATATTCCAATGATGGGCTTCCTCAAAATTGCCCTAGGTCTTCACGAGCAAGCAAGTCGGATGCACACCCACTTAGTTTCTTTTATTGAGCTTTCATACACTTATAGCTCTAGTGCATCCGTTGCATGGCAATCCCTACTCACTCACATTGATATCTATTGATGGGAATCTCCATAGCCCGTTGATACTCCTAGTCAATGTGAGACTATCTTCTCCTTTTTGTCTTCTACACAACCACCATTCTATTCCACATATAGTGCTATCTCCATGGCTCACGCCCATCTATTGCGTGAAGATTGAAAAAGTTTGAGAACATCAAAGGTATGAAACAATTGCTTGGCTTGTCATCGGGGTTGTGCATGATTTAAATATTTTGTGTGGTGAAGATAGAGCATAGCCAGACTATATGATTTTGTAGGGATAGCTTTCTTTGGCCATGTTATTTTGAGAAGACATGATTGCTTTGTTAGTATGCTTGAAGTATTATTATTTTTATGTCAATATTAAACTTTTGTCTTGAATCTTTTGGATCTGAATATTCTTGCCACACTAAAGAGAATTACATGGATAAATATGTTAGGTAGCATTCCACATCAAAAATTCTGTTTTTATCATTTACTTGCTCGAGGACGAGCAGGAATTGAGCTTGGGGATGTTTGATACGTCTCCAACGTATCTATAATTTTTGATTGTTCCATGCTATTATATTATCAGCCTTGGACGTTTTATATGCATTTATATGCTATTTTATATGATTTTTCAGACTAACCTATTAACCTAGAGCCTAGTGTCAGTTTCTGTTTTTTCCTTGTTTTAGAGTATCGCAGAAAAGGAAAATCAAACGGAGTCCAATTGACCTGAAACTTCACGGAACTTATGTTTGGACCATAAGAAGCCCACAGAGCATCGGAGATGAACCAGAAGAGTCCCGGGCTGCCCACGAGGGTGGGGGGTGCGCCCACCCCCCTGGGCGCGCCCCTGCCTCGTGGACGGCCCGGAGTTCCCCTGACCGACTTCTTTCACCTATATATGTCCATATACCCTAAAAACATAAGGGAGCACAATAGATCGGGAGTTCCGCCTCCAGAAGCCTCCGTAGCCACCGAAAACCAATCTAGACCTGTTTTGGCACCCTGCCGGAGGGGGAAATCCCTCTCCGGTGGCCATCTTCATCATCCTGGTGCTCTCCATGATGAGGAGGGAGTAGTTCTCCCTCGGGGCTGAGGGTATGTAGCAGTAGCTATGTCTTTGATCTCTCTCTCTCTCTCTCTCGTGTTCTTGAGGTGGTACGATCTTGATGTATCGTGAGCTTTGCTATTATAGTTGGATCTTATGATGTTTCTCCCCCTCTACTCTCTTGTAATGGATTGAGTTTTCCCTTTGAAGTTATCTTATCGGATTGAGTCTTTAAGGATTTGAGAACACTTGATGTATGTCTTGCGTGGGATACCCGTGGTGACAATGGGGTATTCTATTGATCCACTTGATTTATGTTTTGGTGATCAACTTGCGGGTTTCGTGACCTTGGGAATCTATGTATAGGGGTTGGCACACATTTTCGTCTTGACTCTCTGGTAGAAACTTTGGGGCACTCTTTGAAGTACTTTGTGTTGGTTGAATAGATGAATCTGAGATTGTGTGATGCATATCATATAATCATACCCACGGATACTTGAGGTGACATTGGAGTATCTAGGTAACATTAGGTGTTATTCTAGTACGAACTCTATGATAGATCGAACGAAAAGAATAGCTCGATCAGAAAGGATAACTTTGAGGTGGTTTCGTAGCCTACCATAATCTCTTCGTTTGTTCTCTGCTATTAGTGACTTTGGAGTGACTCTTTGTTGCATGGTGAGGGATAGTTATGTGATCCAATTATGTTATTATTGTTGAGAGAACTTGCACTAGTGAAAGTATGAACCCTAGGCCTGGTTTCCTAGCACTGCAATACCGTTTACGCTCACTTTTACCACTTGTTACCTTGCTGTTTTTATATTTTCTGATTACAAAAACCATTATCTACTATCCATATACCACTTTTATCACCATCCCTTCGCCGAACTTGTGCACCTATACAATTTACCATTGTATTGGATGTGTTGGGGACACAAGAGACTCTTTGTTATTTGGTTGCAGGGTTTCTTAGCCGTACTTGTGAACTTTAAAATGAACATGATCATTTCAGTACCCAATGCAAATTGTTTCATGATCGTATCGTGTCCAAAAATTGTGATGAATTGATTTCCCTTGCACATCATAATGAACTTAGTTTTCTCTTGGGTTATGAAGAAATGAAACGTATAACTAAGGTTATTCCAGAATTTGCACTTGATAGAGTTCTTCATTTTGATCTAGAGGAAATTTATATGTACTGTGTGGTGAATTGTATTGAAAATCCTTATATTGCCAATTATATAAATAAAATAAAACAAATAGAAGAGGAAGAGAATACTAAAGAAAGGGAAGAGACTTCCGAATATCCTCCTATTATTTCTTATGATGAATCAGGTGACGAGGAGGAGCCTTCTATTCAACCAATCTCATTAATAAGGAGCTCCAAAAAGAGGATTGAACCCGCACATGATGTGAACAACAAGAAGAAAATAAAAAGTAAGAGAGGTAAAAAGTCTCTCCCAAATAATGTTGCTCCTATTATTGTTGTGCCTAATGAAAATGAATCAAAAATAATTGTGGAATATGACGCACTTGATGATGATCTCGTTATGCCTATTGCTTGTTGTGATGATTATGATTGGGAAGATAATGATACTTCTTATGATCTTGAAAATATTTTTGGCACTTGCTTGGAAGAATATGATAATTGCTATACTATTGGTGCTATCCATACTATTAATGATGAGAGTGATTATGCTTATGATATGAATAGGCCCAAGCTTGGGGATCTATGTTTGAACAAGATGATGTTTTTGAGAATATATTTGCTGAAATTAATGTTTGTCCCAAGCTTGGGGATGCTATGTATAATGAAGATGATATTTTTAGCCTCTCAAGTTTTGATATGAAAATTTATGATGATGATAACATGACTCCTACTTATGATAATTATGAAAGTGGATTTGGAGAGGTCATGACTTTATTTAGTGATGATTCCACTATCTTGGAAGAGGTTTCAATCGATTATGATGAGAACAAAGTTGCTACTTATGATAATTATTGTGATGATACATATGCCATAAAAGTAGTGATGATTATATTTATAAAACTTGTCATGATTATGATTACCCCTTTTCTGAACATTACTCTTTTAATGTGGAAACAATTTATAGTATTCAAGTCTCTTATGATACTCCCACTATTCCGAATGAGAAGAATTTTGCTTATGTGGAGAGTAGTAGATTTTATATGCTTGTAGATCATGAAAACAATGCTTCAGGTTCTGGTTATATTGTTGAATTTATTCATGATGCTACTGAAAATTATTATGAGGGAGGAACATATGCTTGTAGGAATTTCAATACTATCAAGTTTCCTCTCTATGTGCTTAAAATTTTGAAGTTTTGCTTGCTTTACCTTCCTATGCAAGTTGATTCTTGTTCCCATAAGTTAGCCATATACTTTATGATGCTCTCTTTATGTTTCAATTCTTATCTTTTATGTGAGCATCATTGAAATCATCATGCCTAGCTAGGGGCGTTAAACGATAGCGCTTGTTGGGAGCAACCCAATTTTATTTTTGTTCCTTGCTTATTGCTCCTGTTTAGTAATAAATAATTTATCTAGCCTCTGTTATGATTGAGCTTTTATGTTTTAATTAGTGTTTGTGCCAAGTAGAACCATTGGGAAGACTTCGGTAAAGTCTTTTTGATCTTGTTGTAAAAAACAAAAACTTTAGCGCTCACGAGAATTGCTGCCATTTTTATTTGGATAGTGATATTTAGTTAATTATATTTGAAGATGATTAATAGATAAATTCCTCACTCCAGCAATTTATTTTAGAATTTTTGGGTTTCCAGAAGTATACGTTTGATCCAGATTACTACAGACTATTCTGTTTTGACAGATTCTGTTTTTCGTGTGTTGTTTGCTTATTTTGATGAATCTATGGCTAGTAAAATAGTTTATAAACCATAGAGAAGTTGGAATACAGTAGGTTTAACACCAATATAAATAAATAATGAGTTCATTATAGTACCTTGAGTCTTCGGCCGCCTTTAGGGCGGCCGCATCACTTCTTCTGGCTTGTTCCTTCGCTCGGGTAAGTTCCGCCCGAAGGGTCTCCACGGCGGCAACTCCATCTGTAGCCACAGCATATTATAGACACTAGCATCATGATACTCTTAATATTTGTTGACTACCTGAAAATACATACCTTGTGCCTCGTCAAGCCGCTTGTTCACAAGCGCAATGTCGGCATCTGCTACGTCAAGTTGCCGCCTCAGTCCGGCAAACTCAGCAGTCCGGCCAGCCACCGGACCCTCAGCCGCATGCACATGAAAGCAGTGCGATCATTACCTGGGACTATGATCCTCTATTTTCCGCCTCTGGATAGCAACCAGAGTCTCAGGGGCTACTATCTGTATAGAGCACACCTAGCGTGTGCGGTACCATCAAAAAATGTATATATTACTTTGCGTACCTCAAAGCCTCTTAGCTGGCTCGTAAAATCCTAATTCAACCCACTTTTGGCCGATGAAATCCTCTCAACCACCATACCCATTAAAGTATGATGCGCCTTTGAGATAGCCGCTTGATCCAAAAGACCCATCAGTGCGTCCGGTTGTGCACCGGACAATCCCAGACTCTTTCTGTTGCTCTCCTTAGGAGCCGAATACTCCAGACTTCGGGTGGCCGAAGGGTAACCTTCTGACCTTGGTGGATCCGGAGAAATCCTCTGTGATGACACCTCAGGGTCATCCGCCCCAGGAGGCGGGGAGACAGGGGAGGCATTTCGCTCTCCAACATCTTCGGAAGAAGATCCCCCAAAGACGAGCTCTATCGATAAGGGCTACGAGCCAGATTGTAAGATATATGTCTCCATTATTGTCCTCGAAGATAAAGCAGGATATATTTACCAAAAGTACTCTTGTTCACTTACAGCTCGGTGGAGGGCTGGCCCCCTTGCGGGCACTGTGCGGTAAGGACGCCCTTTGGGGCAGGGCCCCCTGGCGAAGGTTTCTTCCCTCGTTTGGAAACCTTCGTTTCCAAGTCTTCAGAGGCGGTCCTTTTCCTTCGTTGGGGAGAGGGGATTCTAGATTCTTCTCCCCGATTATCCTTCTTCGTGGAGACACTAATTCCCTCGGTTTGGATGAGTAATGCGTGAAGCTCGCTTTCGGCTTCTTTATTCCTCCCTTTATCTTCCCCTGATGGCACTTGATAAGGTGCGTGCTCAAGCATCCTGGCTAGTACAGGATCCGGTGAGCCTTCGGGAAGGGGGGCCGAACACCTGATCATCTTCGCCTTTCTTATCCAGTCCTGGCCAAGAGCGATTTTTTCAGAATGATGTTGTGACAAATAAAAAGATAGAATGTTCGGCTGCAGAATTACTTAAATGGGTATCTAGACGGTTGCAGTTGAGACCCGCTTCCTCGGTGGTGTCCGGACACTTTATTCGTGATCCAAAGAACAATCCGTACATCTCTTCGAGCGTCACACCGAAGAATTGCTGAATAGTTCGTGGTCCTTCCAGGTTGAACTCCCACATACGGAGAGATCGACGTTGGCATGGCAGGACCCGACAAACTAGCAATGTCAGCACGTCATTAACTGGCCCCCAGTCCAGCCCCTTGTTGACCCATGACACCAGTTGCGGTGGGGGGCCCGAGCAGAAGGTGTGGGTAGCTGCCCACTTCGTACTTCAGGGAGGTGTGATGTAAAACCACTCCCACTGCCATAAGTTGGACACCTCCGGGAAGGAACCCTTTGGCCATAGAGCATCGGTGCATTTGCTTATTATGGCACCTCCGCATTCTTCATGTCGCACATCGATCATCTTCGGCTTCACATTGAAGGTCTTGAGCCATAAGCCAAAGTGTGGGGTGATGCGGAGGAAGGCCTCACACACGACGATAAATGACGAGATGTGACGGATGGAATGTGGAGCTAGATCATGGAAATCGAGCCCGTAATAGAACATAAGCCCTCTAACAAAGGGATCAAGACTAAAGCCTAGCCCTCGAAGGAAGTGGGAAACAAATACGACACTCTCGTTGGGTTCAGGAGTGGGGATGACCTGCCCTTGAGCAGGCAGCCTGTGCGAGATTTCAGCGGTCGGATACCTGGCTTCCCTTAGCTTCTTGATATCCTCCTCTATGACAGAGGAGGCCATCCACTGACCTTGAAGGTTGGATCCGGACATGGTTGAAGGTCCGAAGCGCTTAGCCTGAGCCTTGGGTGTTAGAACTCGAGGTGGGGGAGGGGAACGATCGAGCGCGAGAAGAAAAGGACAGGCCTTGGCCCCTTTATAAAGAGGGTGAATATCAAGCGTCCTCCGCGTGGCCGTTTGGAACTTGCCTAAAATCGAGGAGACATACTAACAAGCATGATTGGGTTACCCACACCCGTATTGATGACAATCCCGTGATAAGGGGAACATGATCTCTGCTTCGACAAGACGTGCCAATAAAACTGCCTCGCAATGCGTGTAGTGGCAGGCTGGGAAAAACAGTTCGTAATGACCGGACCACGGTAGGATGTCACATTATGAAAAGTTGTCAGCAGATTAGATTGGTGGAATATTATACTCTCTATGATGGTATGCGGAATTTTTTTATAGAGCCGGACACAATCCTTGTGTTTAAAATCTTCTATGGAGTATTCGGAGAAGGAACCCACCTTGCAATGCCGAAGACAATCTGCGCGTCAGACTCATCGTCATTGAAGCCTGGTTCAGGGGCTACTGAGGGAGTCCTCGATTAAGGGGTCCTCGGACAGCCGGAATATATACTTTGGCCGGACTGTTGGACTATGAAGATACAAGATTGAAGACTTTGTCCCGTGTCCGGGTGGGACTCTCCTTTGCGTGGAAGGCAAGCTTGGAAATTCGGATATGTAGATCTCCTCCCTTG
The DNA here is from genome assembly GCF_003073215.2 of Triticum urartu. NCBI lineage: Eukaryota > Viridiplantae > Streptophyta > Magnoliopsida > Poales > Poaceae > Triticum > Triticum urartu. The sequence continues at coordinate 557,295,913 of NC_053023.1, forward strand.
TAACCGACTCTGTGTAACCCTAGACCCCTCCAGTGTCTATATAAACCGAAGGGTTTAGTCCGTAGGACAACAACAATCATAATCATAGGCTAGCTTCTAGGGTTTAGCCTCTACGATCTCGTGGTATATCAACTCTTTTAATACTCATATCATAAAGATCAATCAAGCAGGAAGTAGGGTATTACCTCCATCGAGAGGGCCCGAACCTGGGTAAACATTGTGTCCCCCGCCTCCTGTTACCATCAGCCTTAGACGCACAGTTCGGGACCCCTACCTGAGATCTGCCGGTTTTGACACCGACACCCGCTGCTCCAGTCAGCCGCCTGGTTGAGAGCCGCCGTCTTCGTCACCCATCAGTGCCGCCATCGCGGACACACCTCTAACCCGCCGGATTCTGCCGTTTCTTCAACCATGAGCCGCCCAGAATTGACGACTCATAAGCCGCCAGTAGCCATCCCGGCCCCTGCTCCACTGCGCCACGAGCCTAGCTGCGCCCGAGTCTCCCTGCGCTGGTTGTGCCAAGCGAGTTTTCTCCCCGACCAGCCTGAACGACTCACCCCGCCGGATTAGACATCCATCGGAGTGTTTTCCCTTCGCCGGGCCAGCCCGCGAGTCGCCCAAGTCGCCGTTGCACCCCCACCTCCGGCCGATGTAGTCACCTCTGAGCCGCCCTGCTGTTATGGGCCTTGACCCGGTTTGCGTTGCCTCCGCTGAGGTGTTGAGCGCCAAGTTGCCTCCATCTCGCCGCCGTGGACTCATTCCCCGAGCCGTCGAGCCACCTCTGCGGCTGCTGCGACCCGCCACGATTGTGGCCCCAGCTCACCGATGTCGCCTCACGTCGCCAACACCTCCGAGCAGCCTCCCGGTGCCTGCTCCCATGACTCCCGGTGCCCGTGCCTGTTAACTTGTCGAGCCCAGCTGCGTTGCTCTGCCTCTGCCAGGTCGCCGCCCTCACCGCCTGCGTAGCCTTGTACTCCTCTGCTAGCTTTAAGGTAAGGATAGGAGGGGGCGGGTTGGGCGAAAAGTCAAGGGCAGATTGTAAAAAAACACGAATGGTTAACATGATCCGGTGGTTCCCTTTTTGAGCTGCCCGGTGCCACGCTTTTAAGCTGCCACCTCCACTGCAGTCATGAGAGAGTGGCTAAATCATAGTTGAAGTTACTGGAGGTGATCTATGGACGCTATATACGACTCATTTCTCATCCAGAAAAATCAGGTGAAAGCTGTCCACTCAATTTTTATTGATACACTTTTATTTTCTTCGAGAACAATTACTCTCGTTTGTGCAATTTCTTATGCAGAACCATTCATCATTACAAAAGAGGCCATTAAGCTATGGCCCTTGCCTACACCAGACGGGTCAATGGATAGGGTTAATTATAACCCACTGAGATTCAACATATTCCAGCAATGCATTGGTCATATCATGGTCAAGCATGGAGAGTCTCAAGCCAGCTCCTCGAGTAGTCTTAAGACTCAGGGGCTACGATGACATGACTTCACAAATATTGTGAGATTCAAGACCCCGGGTCATTGGAGGAAAGATAACTCGGTCCCAGATGTTACCGTCATATTGGTGAAAATTTAAAGGCTGTCAATAGATTTCTGGCTCAAAATCAAGATTCCGGTTTAAAATCCAGCTCAAGAGACATCTCTCTCCCATAAAGCTTTGAAGGTCTCAATATCCGGTTTAAAATCTGGCTCAAGAAAAATTAAAGGTTGCCAAAGAGAACTTGCTGCCATGATGCGCGGTTCAAACATGGGTATCCTGCCTTATGGGCTCATCTTATTATGGTAACTTGGGGGCTTCCTGTTCAAACATAGGTGTATTCACCAAAGAGAACATAGTTGTCGGTATCCTCTTGATCGGCGCAATGCCAAAACTTATGGTCACTTGGGGGCTTCCTGATCGTATTTGAATCATAGCTGTCGGTACCCTCTTGATCGGCGCAATGCCAAAACTTATGGTCACTTGGGGGCTTCCTGATCGTATTCGAATCATAGCTGTCGGTACCCTCTTGATCGGCTCAACGCCACACTTGTAAGCATGTCACTTGATTGCTTCATGTTCAAACATAGGCGTATTCGACCAAAGAGAACATAGCGTTACTACCCTCTTGACCAAGTTTGTTCAAACATAGGCGTGTTCGACCAAAGAGAACAAACTCTAACCGGGTCATCCTACCTGTAACCAGCTACTTAAACTCCATCAGGTCATCCTGATTGACCCGCCAAACGCTTAACGATCAGTATTTATGGCGTATTCGACCAAGATCTGAGCTCGATTAAGGTTCAAACGGTGGCTTGTCATGCAAGAGCACGGTCTACAGATAGTCGGGATGAATCCAGGCTTCATAAGTCGCCTTCCTTGAAACTTGGATAAATCGGCCCGTGATGTATGCTGTTACTCTGGCCCCACGTACTCCTGATAAGTCTTTGAGCAAGACCGGACTTTATCTATGGTTCAAATGGTGATTGGGCACACTGTGAGTGAGGCTCATAGAACGCACGAACAATCCAGTGGCTCCGGCTAGTTTCATTGAAGTATTCTGTTATCATACACATACACCATCATACACATGCATCATACACATACACCATCATATATTGCATCATACAGATAGTCGGGATGAATCCAGGCTTCATAAGTCGCCTTCCTTGAAACTTGGATAAATCGGCCCGTGATGTATGCTGTTACTCTGGCCCCACGTACTCATGATAAGTCTTTGAGCAAGACCGGACTTTATCTAGGGTTCAAATGGTGATTGGGCACACTGTGAGTCAGGCTCATAGAACGCACGAACAATCCAGTGGCTCCGGCTAGTTTCATTGAAGTATTCTGTTATCATACACATACACCATCATACACATGCATCATCATATATTGCATCATACACATACATCATCATATATTGCATCATACATTGCATCATCATTACACCATCATAGCATGTATCATATGTGCAGGGATATACCAGTTTATATGGCAGGAATCGGTTTTCAAACCAGGTTATATTATTCAAATCTTTAATAGCCAACATGGCTGGATTTTTATTATGGTTATCAATAACCAATATTATGATTGAGGTTTTCAAAGTCGCTTCAGTGCAATGCCTGTTATTTAATCAATGGATATAATTTATTCTACAATGGAAGGAATAGTCTCGAGTCGCTTCAGGCTTACGACCCGGCACTTGGGGGCTACATTATTAAAGTTGAGATTACATCAAATATGCAAGTCCCATGTTACTGCCAGCATGCACCATGGCACTTGGGGGCTAATGCAAAGTCATTTTTTTGATCATCTTATTGAAGACCCGACTCATCATATTGTAATGAGCCGGCCCTTGGGGGCTACCAATTGTTCATGTCAAAAATTCAAGGTACACAAGTCTTAATCCATTATATTTAAAGGTCCACTACTCAGTTGGTAGAGTACAAAGCTCTTAACCTTATGGACGTGGGTTCGAGCCCCATGGCGAGGGTTACATCATATGATATTATTTTCAATGAAGTATGTATAAAGTCCCAACTCAGTATTATCTTACTAAGATGGCCCTTGGGGTCTAAATGTTGCTGCTCAAATCTACATGATCATATCTACAAAGTCCCTGCTCATTATTGCATAATGACCCGGCCCTTGGGGGCTACACTGGTTGAATTTTTTATGAGCATAAGGCAATTACAAGTACCAGGTTGCTGCAAGCATGACAACCCGACACTTGGGGGCTACATATGTGGAATATTCAGTTTTGACTAGTGACTGAGATGAACAATCTGGATTTCTTCAAGGTTGCAACATTTATATTGAAGCAAGTCTTAAGCTATCACTATGTTCTCCTCTTAAGACTTGGGGGCTACGGGTAATATGCATATAAAGGAGGAACGTCTTCAAAATCTTAGTTTTGAGCATATCAGGAAGATTAATTGTGTGACCCAGCGTTAGTAACAATCATGAACCAATCTGTATAACAGTCATAACCCAGAATCATCAGTTTTTATAGCCCAGCAATTTTTTGCAATGATAAACCAACAAGTCCTACATCTTCAAGCCGGCTGAAAATCAGATGGGTATTTCAAGACCAACATTTTTTAAGCATTGGGAGCTGAATCAATAAATTATTCTTCACAATATTTCAGTGAGAAACCAATGTCCGCAAATTTATTATGAAGCTGGTCTATTGAGCCGGACTTTCTAGAAGGAGGAAATAACAAGGACTTAAGGGTGATCAGGTACCGGCTTACAAGAACTGTTAACCTGGAGCACAACCTGTCAAATTTGTTCTTGTGTTTGTTTTGTAGGATAGTTTACCATGGATAAATCCAAGCTAAACTGGGGGCTAATGTCGGGGATATATCCCATGGTATGACCCGGTCGGATGTATGACCCGGACGGACTTGGCGACTCACTGGTGACCCGGTCGGACTTGGCGACTCACTGGTGACCTGCCCTGACTTGGTGACTCACTGGTGACCCGCCCTGACTTGGCGACTCACTAAGTGACCCATCGGGATCTCTCCACTCACTGATGACCCGGCCGAGGTAGGTGACTCATTGGTGATCCGGCCGGCGGGTCAGAGGAGCGAGAAGACCCGGTGGCCCAATAGGCGGCTCATAGAAGGCCGGCTCATATTATGGTGGGCCGGCCAAAGATGAAAGGCATAAGGAAAATTCTCCTACAAAGGAAGCAAGACTAGGACTCCACTTGTAATATAGTAATCCTAATCCTAATAAGACCAGTCATGTAAGCTGCCCCTTCAACATATATAAGGAGGGGCAGGGCTCCCCAAGGGGACAAGTTTTCACAAGTTTCATAAGTTAGGTTTAGACAGACAAATCAATAGCTCTCGAGATAGAGCACCCTTGTAACCGTGATCATGATCATCAATATCAATGAAGCAGGATGTAGGCTTTTACCTCCACCGTGAGGGGCCGAACCTCGGTAAAAACCTCGCATCTCTCATCCCGCTCAACCCCTCTCAAGCTACCACATAGATGTGTTGGCCTCATGACTAAGTCCTTTTTACTAGGACATCTCCTGTGACAAATCCACTACACTACTCCCTCATCTTCTCGCGTCTCTGTCGAACCGACTAGGCGGAACGGCCCCGCCTACCGCATGGGAAAGCCCCGCCCTCGACTTTTAAATAGTACAGTATACTAATTGTGTATCCATGGATTGCGCCATGGAGCAAAGCCTCCAGAAAATGGCGGTACACATTTATGGAGTACAGTATACAACACGCTGCGTTTGCGTCGCACCCCAGACGGTCAGTCTGTCTAGCACGCCGCTCTCCGAATGGAACGCATGTCATATTGCGTTTGCACACACATGTGGAACCATAACTGAGAACCGACCATAGGAACACTCCCCGGCCCCGCAAGTCAGGTGAGTTAATAGAAGAGAGAGACGAGCGATAGTACAAGAGAAGTGTTGTCCAGACGTTGGTGCCTGGACGATCCCTGCATGACACGGAAGATCAGTTCGTCCATTAATGTGACCAGACTCCAGCAGACACGCCTGGATTGGCTATCGTCTACATATCGTGCAGGCTGTGTTGTACAGGGTTGTAGTTCTGGTGAGAAATCTCGCAAAATTAGGTGTCATGTGCTTCGGATCACTGCGAGGGTTAAACAGCGACAACTGAGTTCCTCCAAGGCGCTAGTCATGGGGGGCCGCATGCTCGAAGACTACTCGTCTGCCATCTATGTCAAGCCGGCTATGTTAATTAGGGCATCTATCGATGGACCCCATTTCTACGAGTTTATCTTTAATTTGAGGACAGTGCATGAAGACAGTCATTGACGAGGTGAAGCCGGCTCCGGTAGACAAAAGAAAACTAGTAGTACTCCACTATATAGGCAGGAGCTTCCGTGCTTGCTTGCTAGTGTTGCTCTCTTCACACTGTCTCATCCCCTCCGGTGGCCACACACACACTGTCTCTCTGCCCACCATTGGTCACAGATCTAGCCGGATCCTCTCCGGTGGGGAAGGTGAGAAGGTGCAACGATCACGCGGTTGTCCTCGGTGATGGCTCTTACCCACTGCCGGCGTGTCTCGATCAGTGTGCCTTGCCATTCTCTCCCAAGCACCGCTGGCTAGGGAGGGCCTCCGACCGCTTCTTCCTCACTGCCATAGTGTGGGCAGATCCGGCCTCCTGCCACCCACCTAGCGACATCCCGGCGACACTCAGGTATAACTTCCTTCAAAACCGGCCTTGCTCTACTTCCCGAGCTCCTGACGTCGCTGCATTTGTATCTTTTACTATTTCCCAGGCCCCCTCGTAGATAGGATCGATCGGTTGTTCGAAAGCCACCTAAATTTTTACTGTTAAGTGGTAAAACTAGTTCATGCACTTGAATCTAGTACGACTTGGTTCAAACAAGGAAGAAAGGGGGTGGGGGTGGGGGAAGATTTGTTACCTGAACCTAGGACTTGGTCGAAAGAGAAAATAATCAGGGTGAAAAGTAGCAGAGACTGGCTATCCAACTGGTCTCTAGGTCTAATTGGGAAATAAAAGGAAACGTAGTACAAACTCAATATAAACCCGATCTATTGGTTGAAAAGGAAAGAAAGTGGGGACTAGGGGACAAGTCAACAGAGTAAGTCCAGCACTAGATTTGTTAGCCTCACACAGTATAAGGTGACTATACCGAACAAAAATGGGACCAACCCGGATATCATGTTCTGATGTTTGTTACCCCAAGCCACTCTTATGTAATGCCACTGGTAAAATATAGCAGCTGCACTGCTAAAAGTAAGGACACGTTAAACCAATGTTGCTGGTAAAATGAAGCAATGGCACCATTAAAGTAATTTCGTATTTAACAGTTGTCATAGTTAATCTTAATGCCCACACTAATATCTAGCAATGATGCTACTTTAGAAATTTCTACTGTCCTTGTAGGATTGCCATTCACATAAGGAACATGCTTCTTTTCATTTGATGTATGTTTCATCACTTGTTTGTCACCCTCCTTTCCACCTTTTTTGTGCAAACAGAGACATACATTTCACGCTTGAACTTAGTTGAACTGGATAAATTATATCCAAATTATAGTTGAACATTCCAGGAGCTTCACAACCAACCTTGATGTTGCTCAATTTTATTGCAACTAATGAAGAAGAAGCTCTGTGGGTTTCGTTTTCTGATGGAAATGGAACCGGGACTGGAGCCCTTTTCTTAAAAAAATGAAGAAAGCTGCTAGCTCATGGGACATTGCTTCATTTTAGGTGAACTGCACCAAAAGGTCCCATGAATTGAATCATCCATGTTGGTGACTGGTGTCATCCCTTCTACGATGGCGCTGACTGCAGACATGGTTCCCATCACGAGGTATGTTCCTTTTTGGTCTGACCGTTTACCAAAGATCCCGCATGTTGAGTCTGCTCTTGTGCTACTGTTTTGGCACTGCCAAGATAAAGCATTAATGTTATTATTTTGCACCTTAATCTAGGGGCACTATTAATTTGGGGCAATGTTTTGGCACCGCTAGTGGCACTAATTTTTTATATATATTGAAAGAGTGGGGTTTCCTCCGATTTCATTAAAGAAATCCAACCATAGAGAACCATTATCCGAGAACATCTCAGTGTAAAACAGGTAGTTATGCAACTACTACTAGAACAGACTGAGTACTAGCCAGAGACAAGTTCGCCACATAAGCTAGGCAGGTAGGGGGACACATCACCAGCTCGACCAAGTTTGGATTACAACCCAAATGCAACAACAGAAACATGAGAGGGGAAGATAGGGACTGAAAGAGCCAGTGTCGGTGTCAAAACTAGCGGATCTCAGGTAGGGGGTCCCGAACTGTGCGTCTAAGGCAGATGGTGACAGGAGGCAGGGGACACGATGCTTACCTAGGTTCGGGCCCTCTTGATGGAGGTAATACCCTATGTCCTGCTTGATTGTTCTTGATGATATGAGTATTACAAGAGTTGATCTACCACGAGATTGTAGGGGCTAAACCCTAGAAGCTAGCCTATGGTATGATTGTATGTCGTCCTAAGGACTAAACCCTCCGGTTTATAGACACCGGAGGGGGCTAGGGTTACACAGAGTCGGTTACAAGGGAGGAGATCTAAATATCCGTATTGCCTAGCTTGCCTTCCACGCCAAGGAGAGTCCCATCCGGATGTGGGACGAAGTCTTCAATCTTGTATCTTCATAGCCCAACAGTCCGGCCAAAGGATATAGTCCGGCTGTCCGGAGACCCCCTAATCCAGGACTCCCTCAGTATCCCCTGAACCAGGCTTCAATGATGATGAGTCCGGCACGTAGTATTGTCCTCGGCATTGCAAGGCGGGTTCCCCCTCCGAATACTCCATGGAAGATTTTGAACCAAAGGATAGTGTCCGGCCCTGTAAAATAATTTCCACCTACCACCGTAGAGAGAATAATATTTCCACAAATCTAATCTGCTGACGCGTTTTGATAGCACAATGTTACATCATGGCCCGGTCATTATTCGAATCGTTTTTCTCAACCAGCACTGCACATATCGCGAGACGGTTTTCTTGACATGTCTTGTCAAAGCAGAGAACGTGTCCCCCTTATTACGGGATTCTCATCAATACGGACATGGGTAACCCACTCATGCCCGTTGGCATGACTCCTCGATTTTAGGTGAGTCCAAAATGGCCGCGAGTAGGACGCTCGACATTCACCCTTTTATAAAGAGGCCAAGACCTGTCCCTTTTTCCTCTCGCACTCAATCGAATCCTCCCCCCATCTCGAGTTCAAACACCCCAGGCTTAGGTCAGGCGCTTCGGACCTTCAACCATGTCCGGATCCAACCTCCAAGGTCGGTGGATGCCTTCCTCTGTCACAAAGGAGGACATCAAGAAGCTGAGAGCGGCCATATATCTGACCGCCGAAATCTCGCACAGGCTTCCCGCCCGAGGGCAGGTCATCCCCACTCCCGAACCCAACGAGAGTGTTGTGTTCATCTCTCACTTCCTCCGAGGACTAGGCCTCGCTCTGGACCCCTTTGTTAGGGCGCTCATGTTCTATTATGGGTTGGATTTCCATGATCTGGCCCCGGATTCCCTCCTTCATATCTTGTCGTTTATCGTTGTATGTGAGGCCTTCCTTTGCATTACCCCTCACTTCGGCTTGTGGCTCAAGAGCTTCAATGTGAAGCCAAAGATGATCAAGGGGCGGCACACAGAGTGCGGAGGTGCTGTAATAAGCAAAAGCGTTGATGCTCCATGGCCAGAGGGTTCCTTCCCAGAGGTGTCCAGTTTGTGGCAGTGGGAGTGGTTTTATATCACAGCTCCCCGGAGTGCCAAGTGGGTAGCCGCCCCTGCCTTTCGCTCGCCCCCCCACAACTGACGTCATGGATCAGCGAGGGGTTAAACTGGGGTCCAGTAAAGGATGTGCCGATATTGCAAAGTCGCATCCCAGCTTATTGAGAGAGGCGTCAACCTGGTCACAGTGATGCAGGTCATGCTAGTTCGCCAGGTCCCGCCTTGCAAACGTGGACCTCTTCGTTTGTGGGAGTTCAACCCGGAGGGACCGCGAATCATTCAGCACTTCCTCGGCATGACGCTTGAGGAGATGTACAAGTTGTTCTTCGGACCACAAATAAAATGTCCAGACACCACCGAGGATGCGGGTCTAAGCTGTAATCGCCCGGATACCCAAGTAAGTAATCCTATGGCCGAACACACTGTTTCTCTTATTTATCACAACATCATGCTGAAAAGTCGCTCTTTGACTAGGACAGGATAACAAAGGCGAAGATGATCAGGTGTCCGGCCCCCCTTCGTGAGGGCTTGACAAATCCAGTACTAGACAGAATGCTGGAGCCAGCGCCTTATCAGGTGCCCTCGAAGGAAGATTAAGGGGGGAATAAAGAGGCCGGAAGCGAGCCTCAATCACTACTTGTCCCAACCGGGGGAACGAGCGCCTCCGCGAAGGAGGATAACCAGGGAGAAGAATCTGACATTCCTTCTCCCTGAGGAAGGAAGACGACTACCTCTGAAGATCCGGAAACAGAGGTTTCCAAATGGGGGAAGAAATCTTCGCCAAAGGGTCCTGCCTCGGGAGGTACCCTTGCCGCACAGTGTCCGCAGGGGAATCAGCCCTCTACCGAGCTGTAAGTAATCAACAAGTACTTAGTAGTGAAAATATCCTACCTTACTTCTGAAGACAATAATCGAAGCCTATATCTTGTAGTTCGGATCGTAGCCCTTCTCGACAGAGTTCGTCTTCGGGGATCTTCTTCCGGAGATGATGGAGAGCAAAACACCTCCCCCTGCCACCCCGCCTCATGAGTCGGGCGACCCTGAAGTGTCATCGCGGAGGGTTTCTCTTGATCCGCCAAGGTCAAGGGGTAATCCCTTGGCCACCCGAAGTCCTCAGTATTCGGCTCCTAAAAAGAGCGACACAAAGAGTCTGGAACCGTACAATGTGTGGTCGGACGCACTGAAGGATCTTGTGGAGCAAGCGGCCATCTCAGAAGCGCATCGTACGCTAATGGGTACGGTAATTGAAAGGATTTCATCCACTGAAAGTGGATTGCATGAAGCTTTTATGAGTCTGCTGAAAGGCTTTGAGGTACGTGAAATAGTGTATGTTTTTGACAGTACCGCACACGTTAGGTGTGCCCTATGCAGATAGTAGCCCCTGAGACTCTAGTTGTCGTCGAAAACAGCGGCAAACAGAGGTTCATAGTCCCAGGTAATGACCAGACCACCTTTATGTGCTGGTGGCTGAAGCTCCGGTGGCTAGCCGGACTGATGGGTTTGCTGAGCTAAAGCGGCAACTTGATGCGGCCGATGCCGACATCGTGCTTGTCAACAAGCGGCTTGACGAGGCACAGGGTAAGTGATTTCTCCGGTGATCAACACATAGTAAGAGGAGCATGATGCCAGTATCTTTAATATGTTGTGACTGCAGATGGAGCTGCCACCGAGGAGACCCTTCGGGCGGAACTTGCCCGAGCCAAGGAGCAAGGAAGAAATAGCGATGCGGCCGCTCTAAAGGCGGTCGAAGAGCTGATGGCCGAATAGGCCGCACATTGCCAGAGCAAGGAAAGAATGGCCAAGATGGCCATTGAGTTGAAAGATGCCGCCGACTGTTACCAGCTTCTTGAAGAAGAAAACCGTGCGAAGGCGACGGACCTTGAGAAGGCCATGGTAGCATCCAAGGAAGCCCGTTCCAAAATATGAGCGGCGAAGGAGGAGCTGCATCAACCTGGAGATATCGCAGCTGGGAAGCCCTTTTTGTTGCAGACTAAGTTCGGAGATCCGAAGTATGCACCTCTTGATCAACTATGGAGTTCTGCGGACGCCAACGTGGATTTGGCAGCAAGTGCTGCTGATGCGGCCGAGTACTTCAAGGATCAAAAAGATAGCGAAGTGGAAAAGCTATTCTGGTCACAGTTCCATGCTCCAGTGCGTCCACTGCTGTTGAATGAGCAAATGGCCGAGTGGGCCGAGCTCCATAGGTTGCCTGGACTTGCCATGAGGTCTGTTGTGGATCGTTTGTGGCCGGGAGGGCCAAGGCCGAATAGTTACTTTAGTTTGGTGCAACAATTCCTTGGTGCTGTGCCGCACATCGATTCTATGAAGAGGTCGGCGTGCATAGAGGGTGCGCGGATGGCCTTTGCCCGTGTCAAGACATACTGGGCGGAGATGGAGGCCACCACTATTGCAACACAGGGTTCGGCCATGGGTCGAGTCGCTGCCGAGCACTACTTTGAAGAAGTTCTTGAAGGCGCTCGTTCGATAGAGGCTCAGTGCTAGAAGAATATTATGTTCTAGTGACATGTACTCCCATTGTAAAAACAATGTTTTATTGAGCTATCAAGGCTATATTTATACTTTTGCCTGAAAGTATTATGATGCCTCCTGTGCGGCCGTTTATGTAGATATGTATATAATCTGAAAGTTTGCAGTCGTCGGCTTCCGCCCCCACACATATAATGCGGGGGTGTTCGCAAAAAATGTGTATTCACACTTGATCCAACGTCTTGGTCCATTAAGGAGGTGGTAGCGTAGCGAACGAGGCAATCGGACTATATTGCTTTAACACTTTCACTTAGCCATAGGAGTTTGACGGTGGGGCTACTATATAGCCCTCGTACTTCTGCACTCGTCCGAATATGGGGCGCGTACGTACATGACCGGGAAACGGCCCTTCGTTAATGCAGAAGAATCCTGAAGATTCCGTTGAGTCATCGAGTGGCTGACCAGTCTCGCGCTTTATCATGACAGTCAGTTTTTGGCTTTCTCTACTGAGGTGCTCATCCGGATGAACCAGTGCACAATCGTAGTAGTTCTCCCAGTGCTACCTTAGCCGATATAGCGGAACGTAAGGTACCAAAACATGGGAACCGGGCAAACCCAACATTTGACCAAAGACATGATTCGGAGCTGATGCATATAAGGCCAAACTCCCAACGCCGAACACTCCCTAAGGTATTCGATCTTTAAAACATATGCCAGGCTGAACGAGGCCCTTAATAATAAACCCCGGGTGTCCAGGTACATGCAATATCCTGACGTGGCCACATGCCAATACGTCAGCATCCTTCTCGGTTGTATTGAGTATCCAGAGGATGTGAACAACAAGAGATAGTAAAAAAGGTTTACACAAGGTCTTAATCTAAAAAGAAACCTTTGAGCGGGTCCCTGCTGCATGTCTGCGCCTATGTCTCCGTTGTGCCGTGTCCTGGATGGGTGTAGCACGATTGTCATCTGTAAAAGAGAAGAACTTAGGTGAAAGTTCTCGTGCCAGAAAATTGGTTATTATCAATAAACCATTAAAATTCAAGATAAGTCAAGTTGATTTGGACAAGCCCTGATTACACGCGGGAAGCCCTGGTACCGTCTAGGAGGGTTTGATCATCAAACCAGTCTCATGTATATGTAGTGGTGCACCGGACTCGTCTAACCATGTTCGTGGTCTTGACGACCTATCATTTTTTCTGGTTGGTGAGGCCGTCTAGTGCTCGGCGGCTAAAGCCGCCGCACATTCTTCCGCGCATAGAGAACGCTCTGTGTTTCCGCTAACTGTGATGGTGCCATGTGGATCGGGCATCTTAAGCTTGAGAGAAGCGTAATGCGGTATTGCATTAAAACGAGCGAAAGCTGCTCTCCTGAGTAGTGCCTGATAGCCACTTCAGAATGGAGCGATGTAGAAAGTTAACCTTTCACTTCAGAAGATGTCGGAAGAACCGAATACAACCTCTAGTAATAGAGAGCCCGTGCAGTGGGCCTCTAGGCCTGGTATTACTCCCTTGAAGGTAGTAGTATGGTGGCTTATTTTTGACGGGTCTATCCCCATTTTGCGGACTCTGTCCTGATATATCATATTTAGACCACTGCCGCCGTCCATGAGGACTCGTGTGAGATGGTATCCATTTATTATTGGTTCTAACACCAAGGCAGCCAATCCTTCGTGCCGGATGCTTGTCGCGTGATCCCCGCGATCAAAAGTGATCGGGCAGGCCAACCAGGGGTTGAACCTAGGGGTGACGGGCTCTATGGCGCGTGTGTCTCAGAGTGCATGTTTGCTTCTCCTCTTAGTCACATGGATCATGTTGACTGTTTTAACCTCTGGTGGGAATTTTTTCTGTCCTCGAATTCTTTGCTGGCGAGGCTCGTCCTCGTCTTCGCTTGGTGTCTCCCCCCCTTGTGTTCAGCGTTTAGCTTACCGGCCTGCTTGAAGACCCAGCATTCTCTGTGGGTGTGATTTGTAGGTTTATCGGGGGTGCCATGAATCTGACATAGTTTGTCAAGAATCTTGTTTAGGCTAGACGGTCCGTCTCTGCTACCTTTGAAAGGCTTTTTCCGCTGACCTGGTCGAGAGCCCCTGAATCAGGCATTTACCGTCGTATTATCTAGGCTATCTTATTTATTTTGACGCTTGCTTTTATTGCGTCATGGTTTTCCATTGCCATCCCTGACTTCGGATGTGCTTGGGTCGTTGGTGCTACTGCGGGCTAACCAACTGTCTTCGCCCACGTAGAGGCGGGTCATGAGACTTGTTAGAGCTGCCATTGTTCTCGTTTTTTCTTGGCCGAGGTGTCTGGCGAGCCATTTGTCTCGGACGCTGTGTTTGAAAGATGCTAAGGCTTCGGCGTCCGGACAGTCAACGATTTGGTTCTTCTTGGTGAGAAACCTATTCCAAAGCTTTCGGGCGGACTCTCCGGACTTTTGAATTATATGACTTAAATCGTCTACATCCGGAGGTTGGACGTAGGTCCCTTGAAAATTAGCCTGAAAAGCGTCCTCGAGCTCCTCCCAACTTCCAATTGAGTTTTCAGGGAGGTTTTTCAGCCAGTGCCGAGCTGGTCCTTTAAGCTTGAGGGGCAAGTATTTAATGGCATGGAGATCGTCTCCGCGAGCCATATGGATATGGAGGATAAAGTCCTCAATCCAGACCCTAGGGTTTGTGGTCCCGTAGTACGCCTCTATGTTCACTGGTTTGAATCCTTCTGGGAATTCGTGGTCCGGCACCTCGTCGATGAAACATAGGGGGTGTGCGGCACCCCTATACTTGGATGTACCATGGTGTTCAAACGGTTGTGGTATTTGGTTTTGATTTTGTGGCGGAGCACGCTTCCTAGATCCATAGATGGATCTGGTCGTACCGGATTTTTGGCACAAGTCCTCATGTACATCGTGTGTTGACTTATGTGCGTATTTGTTATTCGCTCTATCGCGGTCACAAGGTGGTGGATTCGGCCGGTTGGCCATTTCATTTTTGGCTGTGTGGGCTCTAAGGCCTCGTCGTGGAATTCAGGTAACAGCTTGCGCTTTGGATAGCTCTTTGTGTGGTAACTTCCACCATACTTTGCTTCGTTGTCGAGCACTTTGTTCCACCTGCTATTGAGTGTATTTTGGGCGGCCTTAAGCCTTTGCTTCTGCTTCTTCAGAGTCCTCGCTTTGGCAATAAGCCTTCTGCGGAGGTTCTCTTGCTCCAAGTGCGTTTCCGGGATGATGTGTGCATCTTCGTCCGGACTGTTTTCCTCCCCAGAGGGGGTTTGATGAGTTTTATACTCGGCGTCGCTGTGTTTGGACGTCGGATCCGTACTATGTTTCCTGCTTGCAGCTTCATCGTGCTCTACCGCCGAGGCCATGTGGTCGTCGTTTCCTCTGGAGTCGACTGGAGTGTTATTTTCTCTTGCGCTCTTATCGCTGTTTTTGCTATGGCGGGACTTAGAGCGGCGCCGCTGACGTTGGCGCCTGGGTTGCTTCTTGGAGGGGCCATCCTCCACTATCTCTTTGCAATTGCCTTCTTTGGGTGTATCCACCATGTATATGTCATGTGATGAAGTGGCTGTCCGGCGCCCTGTGGGCGCTGGTTCCTGTTCGTCTCCTGCATCTTCATCCATGCCATCGATGTCTTCAGAGTCGAAGTTGAGCATGTCGGTTAAGTCGTTGATAGTGGCTACTAAGTGGGTGGTGGGCGGGCAGAGAATTTCTTCGTCGTCCGTATCCCATTCTAGTCGGACATAGTTCGGCCAAGGTTCTCCTGACAAGGAGAGAGACTTTAATGAATTTAGCACATCGCCGAAAGGTGAGTGCTGAAAGATATCCGCAGAGGTGAACTCCATGATCGGCGCCCAGTCAGATTCAATGGGCACGGATGTAGGCTGCTCGTAGTCCATGGCCGGAGACGAATCCAGTGGTTTGGCGACACGGCTCTCGTAAGGGGTGAAGTCAGTATCCAGCTCCATCGCCACTGAGAGTGCGGCCTCCATGGCGGGGTCTATCCCTCCGTCCTTGGATGGCGCAATTTGCTCCGGATTGAAGGCAGGAGTAGTTGCTGATGCGATCTCCCGAACACTGTCCGATGGAAGAGTTACATCGTGCTCGTCGTGACGGTGCGGCGCACCTGACACGGGCTCGAATCCGTCGAAGATCAAGTCTCCGCGGATGTCGGCCGTGTAGTTTAAGTTTCCGAATCTGACCTGATGGCCAGGGGCGTAGCTCTCGATCTGCTCCAGATGGCCAAGCGAATTGGCCCGCATTGCGAAGCCGCCGAATACAAAGATCTGTCCGGGGAGGAAAACCTCACCCTGGACTGCATTGCTACCGATGATCGAAGGAGCCATCAAGCCTTATGGTGACGACAAAGTGGAACTCTTAATGAAAGCACCAATGTCGGTGTCAAAACCGGCGGATATCGGGTAGGGGGTCCCAAACTGTGCTTCTAAGGCGGATGGTAACAGGAGGCAGGGGACACGATGTTTACCCAGGTTCGGGCCCTCTTGATGGAGGTAATACTCTACATCCTGCTTTATTGTTCTTGATGATATGAGTATTACAAGAGTTGATCTACCACGAGATCGTAGAGGCTAAACCCTAGAAGCTAACCTATGGTATGATTGTATGTCGTCCTATGGACTAAACCCTCGGTACTGCCTAGCTTGCCTTCCACGCCAAGGAGAGTCCCATCCGGACACGGGACAAAGTCTTCAATCTTGTATCTTCATAGTCCAACAGTCCGGCCAAAGGATATAGTCCGGCTGTCCGGATACCCCCTAATCCAGGACTCCCTCGGCTAGCTTCAACATCCCAGTCTAAGCACCCCCGACCTACATCCTTGAGACGCACGGTATACCTCGTTTGCCACCTGCTCGACCCTAGTGCCACTGATAAAATGAAGTAATAATACAGTTAAAATAGAGCAAGTATCCTGTCTATCATTTCATTTCCAATGTAGATAAAGAAAGTGCTTCTCTTTGTTAGTATATGTTTCATCAACTAGTCCCATTGTTAATGTTTAAGCATTCCTGCAAAATGGGGTGCTTAATTTAGTTGATCTGCACAAAAATAGAGATTGGAATGTCTCAAGGCCCCTCCTTGTACTATCGTTGTACACTGATGTTCATCACTAGAAGAAGGTGTATCGGGGAGACTTGGGTTGATTTCCAGTATGAGGCGTGCCGTATGAGGCGTGCAGGGCCCATCTCGCCCTCGCAGCATGGCATACTATGATACTATCGCAATATTTTCTGCTATTTATTAGTGTATGTTTCATCAACTAGTGCCACTATAACGTAATCACTCATTTTCATTATCTGTGCAAACAGGGTTATTCAGCTGCATTTTGGTGGAACTGCACAAAATGTATGGATGGAACCGACATATATGCAGAGTGCGAGGTGCCAAGTAAAAATTACCGACACCAACCCTGCTCCATCTAAGCATTAGCATCCACCACCATCAGTGGGATGTGTGGCGCTCACTATGGACGGATCTTTCTCGACAGCAAATCATCTAACCAAATACTAGTAGCTTAGACTTCAAGAAAAATACTAGTAGCTTATATTGGTAGTTTTCTAGGGGTGTACTCTTTTCTGAAAGAAGCACCAATCTATTTTTATTTATTTGTACACAGTGTCACAACTTTGACCCAAAGGTCTAGAGCTATTTTACGGTGATTGGCGTAGTACTCGGAGACTGAGTGTAAGCATCATTTTTATTAGCTGTCACACTGATTGTAAGCATGAACAGATGGAAGATTAGGTTAGTGCGAAACTTACCTTAAACCCTACCGACGCCGTTGAAACGAGGCGAGCGTCGAGGGAACCATGGAGAACGGCGGGGAAGCGACGTCGCGCCATTCGGCCTCCTCTTCCTGTGGGAGAACGAATACTCATGTGGCTCCGGCTGGCTCTGCACCATCATGAACGGCACATCGTACTCAATCGATTCGTTACCCTCTGGGTGCTCGACCTTTAACCTGTATGCCCACCACCTCTGCCTAACTTTCGCCTCGGGCAAATCTGTCTGCTCCATCGCCCAGAGGAGATACTCGATGAACTCGAAGGACTGTAGCGTGACTGCCGCCGAGGAGTACATCGCCGCCCTCATCGCCGCCGTGTGGCTCTTTTGCATACATTGCCACATGGCCCTCACCGTCCTCGAAATCTCCCACTCATTGTCGAACCAAGCAAGGATATCCTTCAACCTGGCTAACTTTGCCTGGTCGGCGCCGGTGATCTGCCTGATTCGCTGCTGCATCCTCTCCATAGATGTCCTTCTGAGTGGTCCGGTACTAGCTTTTGGAAGATGGGAGGAGAGAGGAGGTGGTTTTGCAATGGAGATGATGGAGAGGAGAGGAGGTGGTTTTGGAATGGAGAAGAGGGAGAGGAGTGTGCGGCAGCGATTAGGATTGGACGAGAGGGCCGGCGCGCTGTGACTGAATCAAAATCAAAATCAATTCACCCTTCAATTAAGAAAGTGACACCACATTAACTAGTCTCCCTTTTATTCTAGGTCATAATTGACCATGATTTTCACAAATAAAATATATGTTATACGTTGCAAAAATAATATAATTTGATAGTTCATTCAGATACGAACCAAATGATACAATTTTTGGTGACATGCATTCACATTTTGCTTGTCAAATACAGTACGTGCTCATACTTTGACCCAAAATACGCAAAACAAAAAAATACTTCCAAGACCAGCACTGCTCTTCTCCTCTTAAACCACCGCCGCTCCTCTCCTGTTCCAATCTAAATCCAGCATCGCTCGTCTCCTCTTCCATTTCAAAACCACCGCCCCTCCTATGCTGTTCCAATCAAAAGTAGCGTTGCTCCTGTCCCGTTCTAATCCAAAACCAACACTACTCCTCTCCTCTTCCATTCAAAAACCACCACCGGTGAGTGAAGGTGCTATGGAGAAGTAGATCGATGGAGGAGTACAACCAGTACGCAAGGATCGCAGACGGCGACCCTGTGAAGCTAGCTAGGATGTTGGAGATACAGTCTTGGTTTGACAACAAGGACCAACTAGCGGCGACGGCGACATCCATGGCCAAATATCTGCAGCAGAGCGAAAAGGCGGTGATACTCCCGAAGGGATTCGCGTTGGAGTACATAGTGCTGCTCCTCTGGGCCATGGAGCAAATAGATTCACCGAATCCGATCGTGAGGGAGCGGTGGTGGGAGTATCGATTCCAGATGGAGCATCCACCCAAGATTGAAGGATCAAGCATCTACAGGGTGCCATTTTTGAGGGTGTCGTGCCAGAGCGAGCCAGTGGAGTATTCTTTGACCGAACCCAGCTGCAAGACGAGAAAAGCAGTTGGCCCGACGACGCTTCCCCGCCATCCTCTCCCTCGCCGTTCACATCGTCTCACGGGGTGGCTGTCTGCCGCCGAGGAATAGGAGGGGACTGCCCCCCCAGCCCAATAGTTGAGCAGGTTGTGAATTGTCAGTAGGAGCTTAGGGTTGTCAGTATTTGCAGGTTGTAATTGTGTTTTGTGTTGTGCATTTTGAGAGTACTTGCATATATGAACGTCTTTTGAATTTCAAATTTGAAATATTAAGCATATGAAGTATTTTATGAATTCTAGAGATCTATTTTTAGCACTTAAAAATGTAGTTTCATTGGAGTATAAAAGGGCAGACAATGTGATTCTCGGAGAAGAAACTGCAAGTTTCAGTTTCAGATAAGAAACTGCAAGGTCAGTTTCAGATAAGAAACTACAACTTTTAGAGGCAGAGCATTTATATTAACAAGGCCTTTTCAAACAGGGTTAACATCATATTGGAAGTTTTATTCATGGTCAAAAATGGAACTACCATCCAGTTAACATCATGTTGATCAACATTCATGCATAGCACAGCTTCATATGATGCACAGTCAAAAAGATATGCTATTTTCAAAATGCCCACACAATGTGGAGTGTGCGAAAAACAGAGAAAACGAGGGATGAAGTTTTGGCAAGTGTTGGACGTGGTGTGCGTAGATGACAATGGGGACCCACATGTCAATAATGGCAGAGGCAAAAAAATTGGGGATATTTTCCCTGCATTAGGTGGAATCGAACCCGGGCGGAACAACTGTCCGGTAGTGTCACTTGGCCACTGGGCTAGTACACTACTTTCGTTACAAATAAGGCACTGCCTTGGGCGGTCCGATCACGTCGATCATGTGCCTTTGTGCGCTCGCCGCGGCGCCGCTGTCTGCCGTCGTGAACATGCTGCACAAACGAGAGGAATCTGGAGAGGATTGTACGTGGAGAGGCAGACAGTCGGGACCGACCAGGTCTATGGCCGTACGCAAGCAAGTGCCTCCTCGAAAAAAACTTCCTCCTAATGCTACACTGATGTTGAGGCCCACGAGTTTGTCAACATAGTTACATTTTTTAGGTGTTTCAACGTAGGAGATAAATTCACAATGAAGCTGTGGAGCTGGCGGGTAGTATCACTTATTATCACTGGGGCAGCAAGTATCCGCTGGGTTTTGGGATGCCCCGTCTAGGCTTTCTTTTTTAACTTGCGTAGCCCACGACATGCCGGTTTGTATTTTTTGAGGGCCGTCATGTATCGACCGGCCTATGGACCTCCCATCTGAGGTTTTATTTTTCCTGAAACATCGGCAACCCAATTTATGTATTTTTTTGAAGAAAACGCAGAGGTCTGTTCTATTTTTCTATATAAGAATAGGAACACCTGGTCCAACTTTTGTTTCCCTTCTAACTATATTATATATATTTATATTATTTTATATGTTATTATATATTATTGTTATTGTCATCATATATTTAACAGAAACTTACATATGTAAGAAAACAATATCCCACATCTTATTAACTTACAAAAATAATTTCTTAACAATAAAATACTGGATTTTTTGGCAATGAAAATCTTGGTGATTGTGTACAAAAGCTTGGTAAGATTTAAGGACCAATGTAATAATAAATCACTTATTATTTAAATATATTTATAACAAAATGTTCAGCCCCTGTTTATTTTTTGATAACATTGTTGTGCCCAACCCAACATTATAATTACAATCAGCCCAGCAAATCGTGTATATCGAGAAAGTGCAAATGGCCTGTAAATTTTTTAGGAGAAAAATAAAAGGTCCGCATGGACGCTACATTATTTGTTCACCCAGCCCAGCAAATGGACTGTAATTCTAAAAAAAGAGATCAAATTGACTGTAAATTCTAAAAAATGGGTTGAATACGTGCCACATTTTTGGAGGCTAAAATGTGGGCCAATAGGTCGAAGCCAACGCATGTCGTTGTCAACTTAGTCAATAAATGATTCTGACATCGTTAGCCATTGGACTTACATCCAACGACCAGCATCCATCTTCAATCTCTCGTCTTCTTCCTCCAGCGCCGCCTAGACCACCTACTCCCGCCTCCTGCCACTAGTAGCTCTACTTAGCATGCTTCGCTATGAAGCGCTACCCCACCGTTGGCCAGGCCATCCCTCCACCCCTCCACACCTGCTGTTGTTCCCCTCCGACTGCCGAACCACACCGCACCAGAACCAGTTAACCCTCGTACACCTCTCCGTATGCGACTCTACTCCTGCGTCTTCCCATCCCGCCTCATTGCTGTCCGAGGCCTCGCCGTCGTCCACCACCTTGGATGCACTCGGCGCGGAGTAGTCAACGTGGTCAATGAACGACATCCATCAGAAGTAGACTTTGCGTGGAGAGGCTGACAGCTGGGTCCATGGCCGCACGCAAGGAAATGCCTCCTTATTATGCACAAATTAATGATTCCGCCACCTAACAGCTGGGACCCACCAGAAGGGCCTCTGCATTTCACGAAAAAAATGTTCCCCCTGCTGATAGGTCGGACCCACCAGCTATATCTTCGCACGCAAGGAAGTGCCTCCTTATTACGCACAAAAAATGAATACCCCCTGCTAGCTAGGACCCATCATAGTGGGAGGCTGACTTGTGGGCCTACTAAGTTGACGGGGACGGAGGGCTTTGTCAACTTAGTCAATATGAACGATTCTAGCTCTAGTGACCGTACGATGTCCATCCAATGGTGGTAGTGCTTCTTCAACCTCTGGTCTTGTTGCTCCAGCCACCCAAACCAGCGCCGGTCATGCCTCGTGCTCCTGCTTCTCGTGGCCGGCTGTGATGCTGCGGAGGTCTCATCGCCCCCAACTACTCCCACCATTGGCCAGGCCCTGCCGCGATGGCAGCCTCACACCGCAGCCAAACCAGTGAACCCTTGTACTCCTCTCCGCATGGGCATCCACTGCCACGTCTTCCCCTTCCTAGGCCTCACCGTCGTCCACTGCCCTGGTGCTCTCGCCGTGGCGTGGTCAACGTGGTCAAGGAAATACTTCCATCAGAAGAGTATTGTACGTGGAGAGGCTGATAGCTGGGTCCACGGCCACAGCAAAGAAGTCCCTCATTTCACGGAAAATAATGATTCCTTCACCTAATGGCAAGGACCCTCCGGACGGGCCACCATATTTCGTGAAAAAAACGTTACCCCCTGACTTCTGGGACCCAGCAGCTACATCTTCGCACGCAAGGAAGTGCCTGATAGTCGGGACCCACCTGGTCGAAGCGTACGTAGCGATGTCATTTTGGTCGCGAACGTGTACATACATATTGGTTGATGTAGAGGCGCGCACGTGTGGTAGTAGAGGCGCGCACGTCTGGTAGTAGAGGCACGCACGTAGCATGTACACGTACGTACAACGGCCAGGGTGCAAGAAAGTAAATACGTCCACGTACGTACATATGGGCGGGGTCTCGAATGCCTACTCGCGCATACGTACGGCCAGGGCCCATGTACATGGTTGTGGCTGGGTCGGAACAGAGAAACTGCATCATCGTCGTGTTCATGGGGAGGCAACGGAAAGCGTCATGTTCATGGGGAGGCAACAGAACGCGTGCTGGTCATCAGGAGGCAACTGGCTTGGACGGAATAGGCGATGGAAACGAGGCCTAGCGTACCGCAGAATGGAGGAAACGACCTTGTGTTCGACCAGCCACGATGGAAACGGGATCCTGTAAATCGGGAGGGGTCTGGCGTACCGCAAAACGGAGGAAACAGACCTCCTACGGTCAAAACGGGGTCCTGTTGATTGGGAGGGTGTGGCATACCGCAAAACGGACGAAACGGACTTCTGCTGGAGTGCTACGGTTGAAACGGGGGTCCTGTTCATCGGGAGGGGTTTGGCGTACCGCAAAACAGGACTCCACGAGATACTGTTCATCTCCATCGTCGACTGCCTCCATGGGCTACTGTTCATCCACCGTCGACCTCCTCCAGCCTCCACCTGCGACTGTTCATCCACGGGCTCCTGTTCATCCACCCTCCACCGCGGGCTCCTCCATCGGCTACTATTCAACCAGCCCTCTCCAATGGGGTCCTGTTCAACCACCCCTCCACGGGCTACTGTTCATCCAGCCCTCCACCGTCTACTATTCAACCAGCCCTCCACCGGCTACTGTTCAACCAGCCCTCCACGGGGTCCTGTTCATCCAGCCCTCCACGGGGTCCTGTTCATCCACCGGCTCGATCGATCGGGGTACTGTTCATCCAGCAGCAACGACCTCTACTACCATGGGGTCCTGTTCATCCAACCCCCACCGGGAACTGTTCATCCAAACCCCCCAACAACGCTCACTGTTCATCAAGGGAAGGAGGCAGTAGTGTTCGATCAGCTTCAGTTAGAAGCAGTAGCGAAGGAATCACTCGGGTTCAGTTAACAGCAAGGGATCAATCGATCGCTCGGGTTCAGTAATGCGTAGCCTGCAGTGCAATCGCTCGGGTTCAGTTAGAGCCCAACGCCTCGCTCGGGTTCAGTTAGAGCGCAATGCCTCGCACACACGCGCGTACATACAAGATAAACATGCATCGCTCGGCCCCGACCACCCACCGTAACCGGGAACTCCCCCGATATTTTCCTCGCCCTCGCTTCTACCATGGTTTTCTCTGTCATGGACGGCCCAAAGAATGTCATGCAGCTGCGTCTCCGGCCCGCCCAGGACAAAAAGCCCATTTTCTGTCATGATTTTTGGTCATAGAAGTAGGAGCATACTGGGTTTTGTCACAATTATCGTCATAGAAGTGTCATAAGTATGACAGAAAAACATTCGTTCGGCCCAAACTATCACGGATGTGTCTTTTTTTTGTAGTGATTGCATCGAGACAACTAGCGAAGCAAAGATAGTAATAAGATCCAATGTGACGGTCATCATGCCTGAAATCCCGCTAGGAAGAAGAACGAGTCCATGAAGAAGATGAACGGGCGTATACGAACCACACGTAGTCGAATGAATCCTCACGATCGCAACGAAACAAGAACTATCAGGAAAGAGCACAACTGAAAAAAGCAAACAACATGCTAAACACACAACACATAAACATGACATGATGCTCAACCAAGTATGATGCATGACAAGGCTACATGATGCTATTCATGGCAAGAGATTATTATACATCAAAGCAAGTTTAAATGAGGCCGGAAACAACATAAAACAATTCCGGAAACTCCCCATATGCAAATTTCGAAATTGGTCCAGATCTAAATAACACATTATGTTGAAGTTTTTAAACAGCAAGTTAAAGTGCACCATAATGATCTACGCGGTTTTCTAGTCAAGTTACATATAAAGTTCATTTAATTCGGAGCTACGACCTAGAAGATATGAGCAAAACAAGTTAAACATGGCATTGATGCAAACACAAGCAAAACACAATCACAAACACTCCAAAATATGGATGCAACATGGCATGATGAAACTACATGCAAAATCAAGCAAGTTTCATATAGAGCATGCTCCAAACGGAGCCACAGTTCGACACATACACTCAATACAAGTTTCAAACACAATCTGCCCAAAACAGCAACTAAGCACTTTGCAATCAAGGAAACAACATGCTACAAGAAACATATGGACACAAACTTGATATGCACTCAAAATACAGATTACATGCTTTAAATAACATGAAGGTTCAGGTTCATAGGCATCAAGATTCAACCAACATGATCAAAGCAAAAGGCAACTTTATAGCACAAATTAGGACTTAGTGAAAAACAGGGCATACATGTGAGTAGGATTAACATGTTGACATGTTGGAGGCATAAAAAAACATGCTACACTGCAAAATCTTGGAAATACAAAAGCATGGCAAGCATGTACATGTCAAGCACTACAGAACATGAACACTGAGCTACTGCTAGAAAACACTAGAACATGCTCAAAACATCATGGCAAGAATACAAATGATAATAGATTCATAGACTTAGTGGAATAAACTGATCATGGCAGAAACAACGACAAGTAGGCATGTTTACAAGCTTGGTTAACTCAACATAAAGCATATCGTGGCATGTGAATGTAACCAACAACAAGAAGGCATATTTGTTCAGCTACTCATGGAAAGAACATTGTCATAGGATGCATAGATCATTAGCTATTCACATGGAAAGAATGAACTTACTGTTAACAGACTGACAAAAACATTATTTAGCAACTTTAGAGCATGGTAATGACAAGCTATAGCACGCCATAATTCTAAACAAGGGCATGGACGGATATAGAATAACAAGACTAGAAAACATCCTTACTGAGCATCTCCATATTATGCATGGATTCACTTGTAGAATCAAGTTAACATAGCAACAGTTACAGACTTAACAGATTTTACCAAGTCTTAGAAAATAGCAAACATCAAGTAGCACATTTTGCAAGATTGTGCTAGTCACCAGAGGGCACACAAAAATACATGGATTGTACCACTGTAAAGATGGCATGAATATGATCCTAAAACATGTTGACATGATGCCTAAAAGATAGACATACAAATCAGCAAGTTATGATAACTTACAACAGATTATAACATTTAGCACTTTTGCAATGAGGATTAAGGCGTCAAGATGGACAGTAACATGCATGCAAATTACACCACCATGTAGAGCATTCAGAGATGAACAATTTGATATATCACACATGCAAAATGGATCAACATGCACAAAGTTATGCCATGATGAAGATGCACACATGCTGCTGGAAATCTAGGGACTTGGCAGTTTGTTGGAAAAAACGATCGAGTGCCATATAACTATCTAATGCACAGAGCGGGATATAGAGCTGCTCGCCACTGGGCTCGGCCCAGGTCGGTAGAGGGGCAGGCCGGAGCGAGGGAGCTAGGCCGGATCGGGCTGCGGCCCACGCGGTGGGAGGAGGCCCGGACGGAGGGCGCGGTGGTGAGGTCCCGATGTGGCTGGCGACGCGCGCAGGTGGCGCGGAGTGGCGTCGAGGTTGCCGGAGAGGGCGGATCCAATGTGACGGGCCCTCCTTCGGCGCGGGGCGAGGCGGCGGCGCGGCGGATGGTGAGGGGCGGCGCCGAGCGGCACGCGGCAAAGCGGGAGGCGGGCGGCGGAGATCCGATGGCGGAGTGGGGTGCCGGCGAGGTGGCGGTGGCGGTCAGCGCGCGTGCAGGCAGTGCGCACAGGCGAGGGCGTTGGCGCGGGCGAGCGGGGCGGCGCGCGGGGCCCTGGTGGGCCTAATCCGGGCCCCGACGGGCCACGGCAGGGCGCGGTGGAGGAGGCTTGGCGGCGGTGACATGGCAGCTCCTGTTTGGGCGAGGGGCGGCGGCGGACACGTCCGGCCGTTGGTGGACGCGTCCGGCGGCGGCGGGAGAGGAGGAGACTAGGGTTTTGCCCAGAAATGGAGGGGGAGATGCCTTTTTATAGGTAGAGGGAGCTAGGATAGGGCTATTGAGGTGCAGTTTTTGCCCACACGATCATGATCCAACGACGAAGAGCATGAAGGGGGTTTAGATGGGCTAGTGGGCTGCTATGGAGGGGTGCTGGGCTGCAAATAGAAAGGGGGCTTCGGTTAACGCGGTTAACTGTTGGGGCATCAAACGACCTCCAAATGGAACGAAATTTGACAGACGGTCTACCGGTGATGTACCAAGACCACTCATCAACTCTCGGCCCATTCCGAGAATGTTTTTCTCCCGCTCATGAAATGAGATCTGGAAGGTGCGACGGGTGCATGTGAGAGTGTCGGATCCCGAAACGGACAACGGAGAAAACTAGAAAACCCGGACGGATGTAAGTTTGAAAAACATGCAGATGAAATGCACATGATGACATGGCAAAGTGCAACACACAAACAAATGACATGGCAACGATGGCGAATAACTGGAAGACATCTGGCGCATCGGTCTCGGGGCGTAACAATACGTCTCCAGTGTATCTATATTTTTTATTGTTCCATGCTATTATATTATCTGTTTTGCATGTTTTATATGCATTAATATGTTGTTTTATATTATTTTGGGACTAACCTACTAACCTAGAGCCTAGTGCCAGTTTATGCTTTTTCCTTGTTTTTGAGTTTTACATAAAAGGAATATCAAACGGAGTCCAAACGGAATAAAACTTTCGCGATGATTTTTCTTGGACTAGAAGACATCCACGGAGCTTGGAGAGGGGGCCAGAAGAGTCCTGAGGGACCCATGAGCCCTCAGGCCGCGCACTAGGGGGCACGCCTCCCTAGCTTGTGGGCCCCTCTGGAGTCATCCAACCCTAATTCTTGCGCTATAAATTCCCAAATATTCCCAAACCAATAGAAGGGTCCACCAAAATACTTTTCCGCCGCCGCAAACCCTCTGTTCTCGTGAAATCCTATCTTGGGGCCTTTTCTGGCACCCTGCTGGGGGATTCAATCACAAAGGGCATCTACATCAACTTTATGGCCTTCTGATGAAGCGTGAGTAGTTTACCACAGACCTACGGGTCCATAGCTAGTAGCTAGATGGCTTCTTCTCTCTATGATCTTCAATACCATGTGTCTCCTCGATGTTCTTGGAGTTCTACCCAATGTAACATTCTTTTGTGGTGTGTTTGTCGAGATCCATGAATTGTGGATTTCTGATCAGATTATCTATGAATATTATTTGAGTCTTTTCTGAACTCTTTTTGTGCATGATTAAATATCTTTGTATTTCTCTTCGAATTATCGGTTTGGTTTGGCCAACTAGAGTGGTTCTTCTTGCAATGGGAGAGGTACCAAGTTTTGGGTTCAATCTTGAGGTGTCCTCACCCAGTGACAAAGTTGGGGTAGCGAGGTGCGTATTGTATTGTTGCCATCAAGGGTAAAAGATGGGGTTTTCATCATATTGCTTGAGTTTATCCCTCTACATCATGCCATCTTACTTAACGTGTGACTCCGTTCTTATGAACTTAATACTCTAGATGCATGCTGGATAGTGGTCGATGTATGGAGTAATAGTAGTAGATGCAGGCAGGAGTCGGTCTACTTGACACGGACATGATGCCTATATTTATAATCATTGCCTTGGACATCGTCATAACTTTGCTCTTTTCAATCAATTGCTCGACAGTAATTTGTTTACGCACCGTATGTTTTCTTTCCAGAGAGAAGCCTCCAGTGAACCTATGGCCCCTGGGTCTATTTTCCATCATATATTTTTAGATCTATAAACCAAAAAACCAAAAAATATCTTTCTGCAATTTATTTAGATTTATTTTAGTTTGCCTTTTTATTTAACTTCTATACCTATCTCTATTAGATATCACTCTTGTTCGAGACCATGAAGGGATTGACAACCCCTTTTCCGCGTTGAGTGCAAGTGTTTGTTAGTTTATGCAGATGCATAGATTGGAGACTTTCTTGTGCCTCTTACTGGATTGATACCTTGGTTCTTAACTGAGGGAAATACTTAGCTCTACGTTGTTGCATCACCCTTTCCTCTTCAAGGGAAAAATCAACGCAAGGTCAAGAAGTAGCAAACACACAGGGGATATACATCCTGTCCAATTATACAAAGACATTTTCTAGTTCCATGAACATAATCATGGGGAGCAATTGTACTATATTAGCAAACAATTGGTGGTTCCATGATTTCATCCATGCACGGAGTGCTCATGAAATTATTTGATTTGCAACTATTTCAAACCAGTGATACGAAGCATCAACATATCACCTTGAACCTCATCCATGGCGGCGTAGGACTCGAGCTCAACCATCCCCTCAGCTGTGAGCTCCATAGAAAGCGCTCTCACGTTCTGGTTGAGATTCTCAACTTTTGTTGTGCCGAGTATGGGGCACACATAGCTTCCCTGGTGGTGAACCCAAGCCAGCGCAAGCTAGGACAACATGCAACCCTTCCTCACAGCCATCTCGCGCAGGCGCTCGAATATCGCCTCGTTCTTCTCCATCTTCTCGGGTTGAAATCTTGGGAGATTCTTAAAATGCAATGGGATGCATTGAAAAAGGAGAAAAGGAGAAAAGAAATCTAGCTAACCGCATGAAGAATTACTGGCTCCGTAGCCAGGGAGGTTCTACATCAAGCCTACCAAGTACCCACCATAAACTCTCATGTCTTGCATTACATTATTTGCCATTTGCCTCTCATTTTCCTCTCCCCCACATCTAAAACATTTTCAGAAAAATACAAAAAGATTTGCCTTTTTATTCGCCCTTCTTTGGTTTGTCTTTTCGTTTGCCTTTTTGTTTACTTGTGCATTAGATCGCTTGCTTTGTCACGATGTCTCAAGAAAACACCAAGTTGTGTGACTTTTCCAATACGAATAATAATGATTTTGTTAGTACTCTGATTGCTTCCACTACTACTACGGATTCTTATGAAATTAATGCATGTAAGTGCATCTAGTGCCCCTTAGTGATTTTGGTGTATTGAAGACTTATAGGTTAAGGGAGTAATGTGTTTATGACTGTACACAGGTCTATAAGTCGAGGAGTTTTATATTTACAGAGGAAGTCGACCCCTAAAAATGAATGTCTTTGACTGAAAACTTTGGATTTCTGTAGACTTTCCGAAGACTTTGAAAGTGAAGAAATTGGTGTGACCTTGAAGACTAGGCATTCATCTGAGTAACATGAAGCGTGAAGACTTTTGTTTCGTAGTTTCATTTTCTCTTTCTTGAGTCTTAGGAAACACCGTACTGTTAAAGGGGGTGAGGAAATACTAAGGAAGAATTTCCAAGTGATGCTCAACTCAAATCCTACACCTACCAATCCCTTCGAGTGAAGCCATTGGAAATCTCATACAGCTCAGTCAATTTCTTCAGTAACAGAGACGAACTTCTTGTGGTCTCTGAGGAATTTGTTCTGACTGAGGAGTTAGGAATTCGCCAGTGCGGATTGCCTACACAGTGAGGAACATGATAGCCCTCGGGAATTTGATAGTCAAATTTCCGACCATTGTTGTGCTACGAGCCAGCTGTACCGAAATATCTACCCACCTAACGGTCATATCATTTAAGGGCATTTATGTCTTATCATGTCGGGCTTCTCCCTAGGCTATAAATAGCCGCCCCCCTACAACCACTAGCTGGTTGGCTGCTCCGAGAGAAACTGACACTTGTCATTTGAGAGCATCCCATCCTCCGTGGACTTTGAGCGAAAATCATCAAGTGAGGAAAACCCAAACCCAAACACCTACAAACCCAAAGTGATTGAGCATCACTGAAGAGATTGATCCTGCGTGGATCCGACGCTTGTTACCTTTGAAGACTGTGCATCTTCCAGACGGTTACATGTCATGGTCTAGAGCATCCAAGAGGAAATTGTGGATCGCCGAGTGACCGAGTTTGTGAAGGTTTGGAAGTCACCTGAAGACTTACCACGAGTAATTTGGCGAGGTCTGTGTGACCTTAGCTCAAGGGGAATACGGTGAGGACTGTGTGTCCTGAGCTACGTGTTCAGGACTGGGTGTCCGGGACTGTGTTTCCTCAAGTTCGAATACCTAGCCGCCCTAACCAAACGTACAACTGTCACAGCAGTTGGAACTGGTCTACCAAATCATTGTCTTCACCAAGCTAACTGGTTCTATTTCATCAACCCTTTCATTTCCTCATTTCTTTGTTGTGTGCTTGTTCATATTTGTTTGAAGACTTTGACTGAAGACTTTCTCAATTTTCTTAGTTCAATTTCTTCAGTCTGTTTGTCTTCTTCCTATTTCATCATGTGCTTACGCTTTTTGTACTCTGTGTTTGTTTTCATTTCATCATGCTATCTATGTTTATGTTATGTCATGTATGCATCTGAGTACTTATTCCGCTGCAAGTAGTTCTTCACTTAGGAATTTCCTCACCCTGAAATTCCGCAGTGAAGAATTCATAAAAATCGCCTATTCACCCCCCCTCTAGTCGACTTAACGCACTTTCAATTAGTATCAGAGCAAGGTACTCCCTTGTTCTGTGTAATTTTGGTTTAACCGCCTGGAGTTTTAGTTATATCAACCGTAGGAATGAAGACTGTGGCATGCCCCATCTTTGACGGTCATGATTATCCCAAGTGGAAGGCCATGATGAAGAAGCGCCTCATGGCGATGAATAGCGAACTCTGGACCGTCACCGAGATTGGTCTTACTGACCTATGCAAGATGGCGGAGGCTGATGATATTCGCAAGTACACGCTACTCAACCTCATGGCGAAGGACATCATCTGCTCCGGCCTATCACAAAATCAGTTCAGGGGCGTTATGCATCTCTCCCATGCAAAGCTCATCTGGGACCGACTCTCTGAGCTCTATGAAGGACATCGATCTCACCATGAACCCTGGTTTGACAACTTCGTGGAATCGCGCAAGGCTATGACTTTCATTCCGAAATCATCATGCTCTGCACCATGCCTTATGGCAAAAGGTGCCAAGGTAATTGAATACTACTTATCTGAGTCCAGTGATGATGAATCTGGAGATGAATTTGGACTCAGTTATGTCAAACTTGCTTCCCTTGCCACTAAACAACAAAGAGCTTTGGAAAAAGTTCAAAACATGCTAGATGAGAGCGATGGTATGTTGCGTGAAGAAATGGATCGTTCCAAAGCTTTGGCTGAAAGTCTTCAGGGACTCCAGTCCAAGCTTGATAACCTTCAGAGTCATCATAACACTCTCTTATCTGATCATGTGAAGCGTTCATATGAATTTCTTCAAAGAAAGCAAGATCTTGAGCAGTTAAAAGTGAGTTATGAAGATCTTTAGAAGGAGCGTGATTCATTACTTGCTCAACAAATCAACGCTACTCAGGAAGAATTCATTCCTCCATGTTGGAAATGCATTGAACGTGAATCTGCTAATTCTTCACCTGAATGTTCAAATGCTCCCATTGCTGCAAACTCTTCAACCGCCTCCGCTATCACTAATTCCTCATATGAGGATGCTGCTAGTATCACTGACCATGCAAGGCTAAAGGAATTGTATGTGATAGGCATGTACAAAAGCCTCAAAGGGCATCAGGCTCTTTGTGATGTGCTTAAAAAAGCAGATCCTCAACAGGAACCCTAGGAAAGAGGGTATTGCCTTTGAGAGGAAACTCAATGCTGATGGGACTTACTGGAAGCCTGAGAAGTATCCCAAAACCTCATTGGTTGCTGCAAAGGGACCTCCAGTAGATCCATCTACTTTATCTGGCTTTACATGTGAATCTTCATATTCTTCTGATGAGTCATTTGACTCCAATTATAAACTGTTCAAAAATCAGAATGGTGAAGTGTTTGCTAGATATGTTGGCACTAACTATAGGAAGGGTCCTCCCATGAAGAAAATCTGGGTTCCCGAAAGGTGCCTTGAAAATCTTCAGGTGAATGTCCTCATGACACCACCTGTGAAGAATAGGAACCCCAGATGAAATTCTTCATATGGACCAAATTCTTCATATGGATTGAAGTCCTCATACGGACCAAATTCCTCACAAGGATCAAAGTCCTCATATGAACATCATCGTGCTAACACCTCTATTTTGCAGGGAAGATCTAAGGATGTCAGGACCCCGATACTAAGTCACATCGATCTAGCCAGTAACACCTCATATCACTTTGCGGCCTCACGCACGGTATCCCACGGGTGTCGCCTTACCATGCCCCGGGACCGTTTGCGCCTTTTGGCTCACGTATATGATAGTGTCGCTAGCATCCATATGACAGAGAACCCGGGCCGACATGGCTAGTCGTGAACCCAAAGCGGCACAGAACTATGGAGACAGGCATACATGAATCACATCGAGCATGTCGGTCATCAGCGAGTGATTCCGGGCTATAGCACTAGGCTAACAGGACTCCGGGGAACCCGGGCTGTAGCAGGCTAGGCAGGACTCCGGATATCACCGCGTGACATTTCCCCGAAGGGACATACATAGGAACGAAGTGAAACACATGCCGGCCAGTCAAGTGTCCTGAACAGTAGTGCTGGGCTAGCAGGACTCCGGTGAACCGGGCTGTAGCGGACTACTATGGCTCGAGCAACACTAGACTACATTTCCCCATAAGAAAGGCTGCCAAGGATAAACAACTAGATTGTCGGATCCCACTCATACCAAGCATTTCAATCATACACACAATATGCCCGATATGAGTACATACAACATGGCATCACAACAAAACTCTACAACTCAAGTACTTTATTTAAAGGCTCCAGGGAGCCATACATAACAAGTTCATACAGATAGGGGTCACATGACCCGACACTCAAGTCATACAATCATACAAGCACATGCGGAAGCAACTAGTCTGAGTACAGACTCTAGAAAGAAAGAAGGCTTCTCGAAGCCTGTCTATCTACATAGGCCCTCCATGGCCAGGATCACCACCTGGGTGGCTAGTCACTCGTCGATGTCAAGGTCTACGTAGAAGCCATCGGAGGGGGCGGTGTTGTCATCTGAAAACAGTAATTAAGCAAACATGAGTACAAGGGTACTCAGCAAGTCTTACATCAGAACCTACTATACATGCTTATTCTTAAGAAGGTGGTGGGGTTATTGCAGCAAGCCAGCTTTGTCTCTTGGCTAAGCTATCCTACGGAACTCCACCAGTAAAATAGTTTTCGCACACAAGTCCACTACTCACCAACACAATACTCCACCGGGGATCCTCCCTCGTCATCCTACGAGAGGGCCATCCTCGGTACTCACACTTATCTTGAGTCGTTTAGTAGTATGCATTAACTTGTCTATGAACTGCATAGGCAACCAAGTAGTCCTTTACCGCGGACGTGGCTATTCGAATAGTTTTATACCCTGCAGGGGTGTACTTCTTCATACACGCTTTCACCACTTACCGCCGTTTACACGACATGTACTCGGCAACCTTCAAGCGGAAGCCCAGCGAGGGTGTCGGCCACGGCCTACCTAAACACTTAAGTCTCTAGTCCAGGTTTATCGCCTATCCAGGTTCCATCCGCAGGGAGTCCGGCCGAGGTTTCCACTTACGGCCCCGAACGATGTGAACAGGGTTCCCGAGACACCAAACGGGTGACTCGGTACACCGCGCCACGGTGTATCTACCGCAACATAGCCCACCCCTAGGGTCAACGCTATGCACGGCCGCCAACACATAACCTACAAACACCAGAAACTATTTGCAACTCCTAGACAGAGTACTAGGGTGATTAAGAAGCCGAGAGGGTCCATTGGTTTCGGTCCAATGTATGGTAGTAACTGCATCTTAAATCACACATACAGATCTCAGTTCTTATGGACGGCCTCAATGAAACAACCCACCATGTACTCCTACATGGCCTCTCATCGATACCTTTACCAAAACATGTTCAACACATCCCTCACATTACCGGCATAAGCATTTCACTCTAGCCCATCACCCAGATGAACCAGACCTGACACAACTCTAAGCATAGCAGGCATAGCAAGGTAGGAATCACATACATGGCTCAATCAACTCCTACACATGCTAGTGGGTTTCATCTAGTTACTGTGGCAATGACAGGTCATGCAGAGGATAAGGGTTCAGCTACCGTAGCACACATCAGTTTGGATCGCGTTGTCTTAATGCAGTAAACAAGAGCAGAAGCGAGAACATGGTTTTGTATCGGAATGATCAATGTGTTGCTTGCCTGATGGAGTGGTAGTGGGATACTGCCCTTTAGTTGGATACTCGTGAATGTCCTCAGAGGCAGAACCTACCACGAAGAACACATCAGAACACAATCAACACATGACGATATGCAACAATATGATTCATGCTATGACATGGCAATATGAATGTGTCTTGGCCTAATGCAAGCTATAACAGAAAGGAATGTGCTTATTTGAACCAAAGGTTCAAATGTTAGTTCATTTAACATAGCCACATTAGTGCATTACCTTATTCGGCTTAAAAAGCAAGGTTAACTTGTTTTGTCATGCATGAAACCATTATAGATGGATAGATTGAATTTTTCTGATCATTTTTCATATATAAATCTTTACATTTGGAGCTATGGTTGATTTTCTATGATTTTTAGAAGTTTTGACTATTTTTTGGAATTTCCTGTATAAGAATAATTCCAGTAATTTAATTACTGCGTCAGTATTACGTCAGGGTGACGTCAGTGGTCAACGGGGGTGTCCAGGTCAAACCTGACTGGTGGGTCCCGCGTGTCAGTAGTTAATTAAACTAATTATTTTTAGTTAAAACTAATTTGATTTAGTTAGCAGAGGGGGGCCCACTTGTCATTGACTCAGGGGAGTCAACCTGGGCCCACCCAGTCCACGTCAGTGGTCAAGCCCACCGGTCAACGGGTCAAAGCCTGCCGGCGTTTAGCCGCCGGCGAGGCCAGACGCGGCGGAGGGCTGCGGGTTTCGGGCTTCGGCAACCAAAACGACGGCGGAGAGCTTCTACGCATAGCTGGGAGCGAGCCGCATCGAGTGGTGGCAGTGGGTGGAGCTAGGGTGGTCGGAAACGTTGCCGGCGACGACCTTGGCGGCCGCCGGAGTTCGGGCGAGGTCGAACCCGAGGCTGCGGGGCACGGCGAGGCGTGTGGAATGGTGCTACGGGCTCCTGGTGCTGCGCTGAGCACAACGGTGAGCTTGGCTTCGAGCCACTGTGGCTCTAGCCACGACGGCGCCATGTCCGGCGGCGGGGAGCTTTCGGGTGCGGTGGAAGTGGCAACTACAGAGGCCAAACGAGCACGAGAGCTAGGGGAAGAGGAAGAGGAGCTCACAGCGGGGTCGGAGAGGGGGTCAGCGAGCTCGGGGAGGTCCTGACGGCGCCGAATTAACCGGAGACGGCACGGGTGCCCGAGGTTGAAGACGAGGGCGAAGACGGCGTTCGGCGGCGTTTGGAGTCGCATGGGTCAGCGGAGAGGTCCAGGGCGACGAGGCAGAGCTATTGGGCTTGTCGGAGGGGCGAGGGGGTGGCTCTGGTGACGTCTACGGCGAACGGCGGTGAGGACCGCGCTCGGCCATCGCGGGAGAGGGTGAGGGAGACGAGGGGGAGAGTGAGGGAGGATGAGAGGGGGACGTGGGGGTCGGCGTGGCATCCCTGGACGTCTCCAGGGCGTCGGCAGAAGCAGGAGGTGGCCGGCGTGTGGTCGCGGGCGCCGGCCACGCGCTCCTCGTCCTTCTGGCGGGAGGAGGACGACGACTGGCAAGGCCAGTCGGCTGCTCGAGCTAGGAGGGCTGGGCCAGCACAGGTAAGGCCCAAGTGGCTTCCCTCTCTCTTTTTTTGTTTTGTTTCTGTTTTTCTATTTAACTGCAACTGTTGGGCTTTATTAAAAATACTAAAATGTTTCCAAAAATCCTGAAAATAAATGTGGGCTCTGTTTGGAATATTTCCAACAGCAAACATTTATTTCCAGAATTATTTGAGCATTTAAATTATTTTATAGCATTTAAATGCCCAAAATCAAATACTTATGATTTAATTCAATGACCTTCTATTGACCTAGAAAATTGTGCACCAATTTTGCCAGAGGTTCTAACCCAAGACAAAGAGGGTGAACTTTTTAGAAGGGCATTTCAGGTTCATTGAAAATAATTTTAGTAAACCCTAGTTGTTTCCAGGGGTGTGTGTTGGGGGTTTCTGCCTTCCCCATTTCAAACTTAAAAGGAAATTAAACATGATGCACACTCTAATGCTTGAACTAGCTAGGGTGTGACAACTCACCCCCACTCAAAAGAATCTCGTCCCGTGATTTAGGATCCTCTGGAAAGAAGGTGGGGTACTCGAGTCAAAGACGATCCTCCCTTTCCCAAGTGGCTTCTTTCTCGGAATGGTGTGACCATTGAACCTTGAGAAACTTGATATTATGATGTCGAGTGGTACGCTCGGCTTGATCAAGGATTCGAACGGGATATTCTTGATAGGAGAGGTTATCTTGTAGATCAAGCGTTTCGTGGTCCACTCCACGGATAGGATCCGTGAAGCAACGCCTGAGTTGTGAAACGTGGAAGACATCGTGAACTCTGGAAAGATGCAAAGGTAGTTCCAATTGGTAGGCAACTTCTCCTCGTTTGGCAAGAATGCGAAAGGGTCCAATGTAACGAGGAGCCAATTTGCCTTTGATACCGAAATGATGGGTTCCCTTTAATGGGGTAACCCGAAGGTAAGCCTTCTTGTCGACTTCATAAGTCATAAGCTTATGTTTACGATCATATTGACTCTTTTGACGAGATTGGGCTGTTTTCAATTTCTCACGAATAACGCGAACCTGCTCCTTTGCTTCCTGAATCATATCTGGGCCAAAGAGTTGTCTTTCCCCGGTTTCTGACCAGTTAAGAGGCGTTCGACATTTTCGTCCATAGAGAACTTCGAAAGGAGCCTTGTCCAAGCTGGCTTGATAACTATTGTTATAAGAAAACTCCGCGAATGGAAGGCATTTCTCCCAACTCATTTCGAACGAGATAATAGAAGCTCGGAGCATATCTTCCAGAATTTGATTGACTCGCTCTACTTGACCACTTGATTGAGGATGGAAGGCGGTACTAAAAGAGAGACGAGTTCCCATAGCATTTTGGAAACTTTCCCAAAATCGAGAGGTGAAGAGACTCCCACGGTCTGAGTTAATTTCCAATGGGACACCATGAAGAGACACTATTCGGGAGATGTATAAATCGGCTAGCTGGCTAGCGGTGATACTCTCACGAACAGGTAGAAAGTGGGCTACTTTGGAAAGTCGGTCGATCACGACGAAGATGGCATTATTCCCTCTCTTGGTCCTGGGAAACCCAGTGATGAAATCCATACTGATTTTATCCCATTTCCATTCAGGAATAGCCAAAGGTTGAAGGGTGCCAGCAGGCCGTTGATGCTCTGCTTTAACACGACGACGAACGTCGCAATTAGCAATGTATTGAGCGATTTCTCTCTTCATCCTAGTCAACCAAAACCTCTGGCGTAGGTCTTGATACATTTTGGTACTACCGGGATGAATGGTGAGAGGGGATTCATGAGCTTCCTTAAGGATCAGCCGCCTCAGGTTTCGTGCCTTTGGAACCACTAGGCGATTTCCAAAGTATACGACACCTTGATCATCAATGGAGAAACAATTCGCGACTCCTTTCTTAATGTTTCTCTTAATACGGGAGATTCCCGGATCTACCTTCTGTGCCTTGATGATCTGATCCGTAAGGGTAGGTTTCGCCACCAGGGTGGATAGGAATCCTCGAGGAACAATGTGAAGATTTAGCTTACGAAATTCCTCATGGAGAAGTGGTTGATTTTGTTGTAACATCAGGTTGTTACAATAGGACTTACGGCTTAGCGCATCAGCCATGACTTTGGCTTTTCCCGGGGTGTAAGTTATTCCTAAGTCGTAATCCGAGATCAACTCGACCCAACGTCTTTGCCTGAGATTCAAATCTTGTTGGGTGAAGATATATTTCAAACTTTGGTGATCGGTGAAGATCTCGCAACGATTACCGAGGAGGTAATGTCGCCAAGTTTTAAGTGCATGGACTACAGCTGCAAGCTCTAGGTCATGTGTGGGATAATTTTCCTCATGTGGGTGTAATTGCCGTGAAGCATAGGCAATTACCTGACGATCTTGCATGAGTATGCAATCTAGTCCTTGTCGCGAGGTGTCGCAATAGATAATAAAGTCCTTGGAGAAATCTGGTGGTACCAGTACGGGAGCAGATGTCACGCGTCTTTTCAGTTCCTGAAAGCTGAACTCGCACTGTGGAGTCCACTCGAACCTTTTATCTTTCTTGAGGAGTTCAGTTAGAGGTTTAGCAACCTTGGAGAAATTCTCAACGAAGCGGCGGCAATAGCTCGCTAAGCCAAGGAAACTCCGAACTTGCTTGACCGTCTCAGGTGGAGTCCAATCAAGGACGGCTTGAACTCGCTCGGGATTGACAGCAATACCCTTGCCAGAGATTACATGGCCTAGATAGGTCACTTCTGGCAACCAAAATTCACACTTGGAGAATTTGGCATAAAGGCGATGCTCTCAAAGTTTCATCAATACCAGCCTTAGATGTTCGGCATGTTCCTCTTCATTCTTGGAGTAGATGAGTATGTCATCGAGGTATACTACGACGAATTTATCCAAGTACTCCATGAAAACCGAGTTCATTAACCGGGAGAAGGTAGCTGGGGCATTGGTTAAACCGAAGGACATAACGGTGTACTCGTATTGGCCATAACGAGTAACAAAGGCCGTTTTGGGAATGTCCCCGTTTCTGATTTTGATTTGATGGTAGCCCAACCTCAAATCCATCTTGGAGAAGACTGAGGATCCAGCGAGCTAATCATACAGATAGTTGATCCTGGGAAGCGGATATTTGTTCTTGATGATGACCAAATTGACAGGTCGATAATCTACAACCATTCGATCCGTTCCATCCTTCTTCTTGATGAAGAGGATGGGGCAAGCCCAAGGAGAGGAACTAGGACGGATGAAACCCTTTTTCAAGGACTCATCGAGTTGGTTTTTAAGCTCCGCTAGTTCTAAGGGTGCCATCTTGTAGGGTCTTCTAGAAATTGGTACGGTTCCTGGAACAAGGTCTATCACAAACTCGACATCCCTGTCAGGTGGAACACCTGGCAGTTCTTCTGGAAAGACATTCGGAAAGTCTCGGACTACCGGAACATCCTCAAGGTCTGGAAGGGGGTTGGCCACTCGAGTTAAGACATTGACTTTCTTGCCCGATGGGTGAGTAAGTTGAACGGTTCTAGTGGCACAATCAATCTTAGCATAATGAGCTGACATCCAGTGCATACCCAAGATGATGTTTATGTCCGTGGACTTGAGAGCTATTAAGGATGCAAGGAAGACAAGTCTATCGACAAGAATTTCGTTCCCATGGCTTACTCTAGAAGTTTGCCATTTGGAACCCGGAGTTTGAATTACCATGGAACTGGGCATGTCACAGAATGTCGTGTTATGCAATCGAGCATAGTTCTCGGATATGAATGAATGAGATTCTCTAGTATCTAAAAGAACTGTCACGACCGGTTTTCCGGGTATAAATTTCCAGAAAAAGATCATCATGCTCATCAGCCCCAGGATTACTGTTAGCTGATGAGGCTCCAACTTGATACATAAATTCCAAGAAAAATACAAAATATGTAGTACAAGACCATTCTGGCCTGTGAGTACAACAATTGGGTTTCTAGTGGTCGATGGCGGAAGCGGTTTGTGAGTCGTCAGTGTCTATGGGACTCCATTTCCCACAGGAACAGCTGACCAGGTCAACTCCTACCTTCGCGAGGCTGCTATCACCGTTGCTTAGTTTCCGGGGCTGTCATCGCCACGCTCCTCTCCAAGCAAGCAATCTGGCCAAGACAATAGCCAGGGACAAGCCAGTGAGTACTTTGAATGTACTCGCAAACATTAAGAACACAGGTATAATATAATTGATAATCATGCACTGAAAAATTCCATGATCACATCGTCAATCATAAATAAAACATCTTTTATGCATGCAAGCAGGTTATTTCCATGCAACATGAATAAGCAGTAATAGAGTGGGAATAAAATGCCGCAGTCGGGCGTCTGAGCGACACCACATAAAGGGCTTTAAAAGAAATGCCACAGTCGGGCGTCTGAGCGACACCACATAAAGGGCTTTAAAAGAAATGCCACAGTCGGGCGTCTGAGCGACACCACATAAAGGGCTTTAAAAGAAATGCCACAGTCGGGCGTCTGAGCGACACCACATAAAGGGCTTTAAAAGAAATGCCACCGTCGGGCATCTGAGCGACACCACATAAAGGGCTTATAAGAGAAATGCCACAGTCGGGCGTCTCAGCGACACCACATAAAGGGCTTATAAAATAAATAATCACAATGAATATCCAGGAGGTAGAACCGTCCCAGGGATACTCGACAATACAGATAATGCAACGGGTTAGTCCATCACAGAATAATAATCATGGTCCTCACAAGTAACTAGTCGGTATCCAAGTTTGGTTTAACAATATCTCCTCTGAAGACCGACACTAAGACCAGCACTTGACCCATCCCAGACTGTAATCCTTAACCATGGACACGGCTATTCGAATAGGTTTTAATCTCTGCAGAGGGTGTACTCTTTACCCACGAGTAACGGATTCCTTTAGTCCATCGGGACTAATTCCGTCTACGGCCTTTTAGCTGAAAACACGCCTAACTTGCACACACCAGCTTAACTCATCGGTGTCTGGAATCACCCATGACACTTGTTAAGCAAACTCTAAGTGGGGAGGCTACAACCTCGCGTAGCATGGGATCAAATTTATATCGCGCGCTCTAAGGGGTGGCCTCCCCTCTCGGTCCCAACCGGAAACACCCATGCCCCCGGACCAGGGTGGCCTGCCTACCTGCTATAACCGGTATCTTCCTCCATGGCCTCTCTGTACGGTGTGTTCTTGAAAGGGGTTGACGACTTACTGAACCGTACCCTACCTGCGGCAGGGACAAGTGGTAGTACAAAACAAGTATGGGGGTTACTGGAACAAGACTCGATCTACGTTCGACTCAGGAGGTTTATAAATTCCCTGCATGACATGTATAACAAATATATTTCAACCAACAAAATCACCACTCAATATACCTTACCATGCCATACCGGACATAACCGTCCCGACGGGGACCGGCGACAAGCTCACTCCTACCCAAGGCAGAGGCTTTCCCGGATTCCTTTCCGGCATGCAGGCAAGGCACATGAGGATGATTGCCATCACAAGTATATTCATTTCCAACCGCAAGGAAATCACTAATATGCATCCATGCAAATGACCATATCACATGAAATAACAAGCTCTCCGAAATAAGGTGGTGTTATAAACGTGTCAACTAACACACCAAAAATATTATTCCGGGGTTCAGAATGCTTGCCTTCATGGTGTGGAAGGGCAGGGTGCACTCCAAATCTTTTGAAAGCTTTCTTCTCTTCCAAAATCCTATTTTCAAAAATATGCAAATAACACATATTTCAAAAACAGTACAAAAAAGTTGTTTGGAAATTTTTTCAAATAAATCTTAAAATAAACTAGACAGAATTTGAGGGATGTAGGAAAAATAATCAATTCATTTGGAGTTATATTCAAAAAGTTAAGCTCAGTCAAA
Source organism: Triticum urartu (assembly GCF_003073215.2). Classification (NCBI taxonomy): domain Eukaryota; kingdom Viridiplantae; phylum Streptophyta; class Magnoliopsida; order Poales; family Poaceae; genus Triticum; species Triticum urartu. The sequence goes on from NC_053023.1 coordinate 557,337,937, forward strand.
GTTTTGGTCAAAATCTGTCATTTAAAATTAAAACAGAAAAAGAAAAACGTTTCGAATATACGTACACGTCGAAGGCGTACTCTGGAAATACACCTCCACTTATCCAGCGTGGACTATGCGTGGGTCAACAACAGTGGGCCCGCGTGGCCCACTAGTCAGGTTTGACTGGTCCACGCGCGCGTCGTCTCCCCCTGACCGAACAGAGGCGGAGCTCCGGCGAGGCTCGCCGGCGTCCCTCGGTGATCTGAGCGCATGGGCGTGCTCAGGAGGTCGAGACGAACTCGGGGGTACCCGCCATGGTCGCCGACGTGGACGGAGTTGCCGGCGATGAGCTTCGCGGCGGAGATGGCTTCGGGGGTGAAGTGAGTTTGGGGCTGCGGTGGTTCCCGATCAAAATCGAGCAGGGGAACGAGTTCACGGGAGGATGAGAAAGTTCCTGGTGAAGAGAACGGAGAGGGGGAGGCCCTGGTGGTGCCGGAATGGCCGGGGCAGTGGCGGCGGCTGCGGTTGCCGGAGGTGGGGAAGGAGACCTCCCCGGATCGATTGGCTGCCAATGGGGGTCCTCGGGAGATGGCTTGGGACTGCCTGCGTGCGGAGATGAGCTCGGGGCTCCTTAAATGGGAGAGCCAAGGCGGTTCCGAGGCGGCCGTGGATAAGGTCGGCGGTGACCGCCATTCTGTAGCTTGCAGGCAATGTGGCGTGGCTGGGGATGGCGGCGGGAGCTAGCGGACGAGCGGGCACTGTTCCAGGGGCGAGCTAGCGAGCGGAAGAGGCTCGGGCGGCGCCGACATGAGCAGGGCCTGTCGGGCGGCCGTGGCGGCTTGCTCTTGGCCTGCCGGGGTGTGGCGAGGGGCGGCTTGGCGTGAAGCGGTGAGGAGGGACGTGCGTGGCGTGGTTCTGCAGTGGGGGCAAGCTAGGGGCGCGACGCGTTGGCTCGGGCGCGGCACGTGCAAAACGCGTGCTCTGCTCGCGCTCCGGGCGTGCACGGGACGTGCTCGACGTAATGCCAGAGCATGCTACAGAGCTTGGGTGAGGCTGGCACTTAACAGACCCAGGTTAGGAGTAACTGGGAGCCTAGCGGACAAGTTGGTTTGATCAAAGGTGCAAGCTCATAGTGCAATGTCAAAATTCATGTCAAAACAGATCATGCCCGTAAGGTGTTTGACAAAATGCCAAGGGCACTTAGGCATTTCTTGGAGTGGCCAAATTCTCCAGATCAGGGTCTCCTTAGATGCAAGAGAGAGTGGTCAGGTCATTTGGAGAAAAGGAGAAACTTTCTAGTGCAATTTTTACAAAACTTTAATTCTGGACAGGAGATAAATGGCATTATTTCATGAACCAAAAATGATCCAAAGGGTGCATGCTCCTGGACTTTGGGGTTTATTAGGGAGGACTAAGAGTAGAAAAAGGAATCATGGAAAAAGGAGCAACTAAAACTGTGGTTGCAGTACAAATCCTCAAGTTGGACCAGAATGAAAGAGAGGTTGATTCACTCAAAATTTTCAAAGAACAACACTAGGTTTTTTGCATAATGTTGAATCATATGCTACTACCAACATCCCATAATTTTGGTGGAGGCTAGAAAGAAATATTTAGATGGGTTGTAGTGCAAAATTGCACTCTGGACCAGAGAAGAAACATTGAGTGTAGAGCTCAAAATATTTCATGAATAAAAGATATTTTTGTATAAAAGTGATTTAAAAACATCACATGACATCTCCAAATTTTGGTTAGAATTTTAGGTGAATTTATCAAATGGTTGTAGTTCAATTTTGGCCATATAACCTTGGAAAACCATTTTTCAAGAAAATAAAGATCAAGCAAATTAATTAGGTAATTAGTTATACTGATAAAAGAAAATTTTTTCTTGAGAGGTTAAACAAGTCCAATAACATATTTGAAAGGTTTTCATTTTAGGGAATAACTCAATGATAATAAGAAAGGAAATGTTTCAAAAAAAATCAAAAGGGAGTCCAAAAAATCAAAGTTTTAATTCCTGGCAAAAAATTTAATTTAACAAAACAAGGCCAAAATTTTGGGGTGTCACAACACTACCCCCCTTAAGAAAAATCTCGTCCTCAAGATTTGTTAAAAGCTGTTTAAAAAAAATATAAGCAATAAAAATGTGGCTATAGTGAGAGGGCAATAAGTGGTGAAAAACCACAGTGTGAATACTGGTGCTGCGTGGAAAAATCTACCGTTCGGGACAAAACGTGAGATTTCTACGCTGGATATAAATTTAGAATAACTTCTAGATTTAAATATACGCTGGTCGTACCCGAGAGCACAGTGCTCTCTCTGGCCGACAGGTGGACCCGGGGCCCACTGTCAGCCTCTTCTTCTCCCTCTGGTTCTCTCTTCTTCCTCTCTCCCGCGCGCTTTCTCCACCAGCGACGCCTAGCACGTAGGGCATCTAGGCCGTACCGCGGTAGTGCGCGGCGTGCTAGCTGCCGGTGCAGCGTGCACTCACCTCACGGGCCAGCGCGCTGTTGGCACTGCTTGCGGATTCGTCTCCAAATACCGGCGATCGGCGACGAGCGGTGTTGGTGGACTTCGCCCACCGTACACCGAGCTCGAGCTATAAAACGGCCGGGGTGTTCCTCTCTTCTCCCTCACACCTGGCCTCGCTTCTCCTCCTTCCTCCTCCATTACTGCTTACAAAAGCTCGGGTTGGGCTCTAATGGTGGAGGCGATGCCGGACTGGTTTGCGATCCTGATATGCGGAGGGCTGGCGACACTGCTGGGGCTCTCCGTGCTCTTGTGCGCGATGATCCTCGATGATCGTCGCGACGCTGCTGCTCGGGTGTTGGCTCTCCGCGCTGGTGGTGATCACGAGGAGTAGATGGGGTGTGCCGGGTGCTAACTGTTGTTAGGGGGTGATTAGCTGGATGTAACACCGTTGCAAAGTTTTGCAAACAGTGTATGTGTTCGCATGATTATGGTTGTGAGTCTGCTGCCGTGGTGCTGTGTGAAAATAATTAATCCACGCCGTGAGAAGGTGCAGATGTAGCAACTCAGGGAAAAGAAATCTCACTCCAGGATTTTGCGAGGGAAAAACAGTTAATTTAAAGGAGCATAAATCACAACAAAAACTACAAGCATTAGTAGAAGCCAAATAATTGACTCGTCGTACAAACTCAGGGTATCACGCATAAGTCACACACATAAATAAATGTTGCAATAATGAACACCGCAGCGACGTCTAAAACGGTAACTGGACGGGGTCCCTAGAAAACGTCTCTGGTACTGGGATACACTCCTCTTCTATCGGGGGAAGTGGATTGACCAGTCGATGCACGTGTCTCTCCTGGTCGGGCCTTAGTGCTCTGCCGATGGCGATCTGAGGATTTAAATCTGCGAGGCTCTGGAGATAACCCATCACACGTTGGGTTAAACGCTCTTGAGCGATGACGTACTGGACAAGGTTGGCCAGGACTGGGTCTCTCTCAATTCATCCACCGGGAAAAGATGTCACTCCTCCGGGTGCTGCACGGCTCGGGAAGTAATAATACCCTCGTTCGCTGGCATAGGGTACCGCGAATCGAAGGCGAGCAAGCGCTTCGTATGCAACAGCTTCTATGGCCATATGTGGGGTTGGCATAGATTTCCCCACAAAGGAGACCTCCGTTGGGTTTTGGTTTGAGTTTACGGGAGGGATGTGTACTGCTGCCCAATATCTCGAGGTGGAAGGGGTAATTCTTGATTTGAACAGCTCGTACTGGGGTGGCTGGGTAGCGCCCATGGTACAGCAGGTAAAATCCCACAATATCTTGACAAAACTACCCGGGGTTGCATCTGGGGTTCTCAGGTAAATGCTGGGGCTCGGCATGGCATGAAATGGTTGTGAGGGTGGTGCACAAGGTGAGAGGTGCTTGGCAAGGTCACGCGGTGGCCTTTTTATAGCACCGGAACTGGGTCATTTTTACCGTGGTGAATGGTAAAGAAAATTTTCAGCTCTGTTCCAAGGGTCGGGGTCAAGCCACAGATTCACACATTTCACTATAGTGATGTGTTACTGTGGGGGTTGTCGGGGAGGTTTTGGTAACTGTGTCTGGGATAGAAATCTTATACTACATACTGGCGTATCCAGACAAGGCTACTATTAAAACAGAGGTACGACAACATGCGACATTTAATTACAAGGCCACACGATTACAAAGCGAGGGTACACTGGGACTCGATACGACTCGGGTGACTTAGTCTACCTCGTTTACATCCAAGCGGGCGTGCCTTGTGGATGTTGAGTCTTCTCCACGGGTCTCGCCATCGGAATTAGCTGGAGTGGGTTGAGGGGCTGCAGGCTCGGGGTAGCGATGCGGACCATCTCGGGGATTGTTGGCCACAATCCCGTTGGAGTGTGCTCCCAATATGCGACGAAGCACCTCTGGGGTTATCGCAGCACCTTGGCCGATGGCTGGGGCAGATCTCAGGGACTCGATCGGGTGTCCAAACAGACGACTGGGTTGTCGGCGTTGGGCTCGTTCTCTTCTCTCGCCGGGGCTCGACGAACAAGCTCTCCACGAGCTGCGATTAGATCAATAGTGATTTGATCGCACAGTTCCTCTAGTGCACTTACATAGCGCACTAGGTGAAACAATGCAGGATCTGTCTCGTGATCTCCCTTGGCAACTTGGGGTGGTCTACCATACCCTTCACGTCTGGGGTAGTAGTGGAACGAGCGACAGTTAACTCTGGACGACAAGTGCCGGAGATGAACTATAGCTTCTCGAGCAGCTAGTTGGATGGCTTGTGGCTCAAAGGAAGTCGTTCTTCCGGTGAACCTGTAGGGGCGTTCGGGTGCTAGACCCCTACCGTAGATGTGTACAGTGGCCCAGAATTGACGGTTCTCACCGCTCATGGGTCCTTGGTACACAACATATTCTGGGGTCTCTTCTAACGCATAGGCACGACGGGTGAGGTTTGCGAGTATGGTCACAAAGCCTCCTAGGTTGGTTGCGGTGGTCTCATTGTGCACGACAGGGCCAGGCATTGTAGCTTGGTTTGGGGTAGAGGCTGTGCTGTGCTGTGTTGGGGCTAGCGTGCCCCTCTTTATAGGAAAAGGGGACGGAGCCTTCCTTCGCACGTTTGCGAGAAAGGACTATTTAGGATTCGATCACTGGCGCATGAGCGACAGGTTAGGTTGATAGGTTGGGCACCGACTGCCAAAAGGTGTTGGGTCACTGTGTGGCTATCTTGCACGAGAAGCTTGGCTGGGGTTTGGTTATGGTTTGGTGGGTTGGTTTGCCTAAGTTTATAGACCCGGCTAAGATAGGATTAGCCAATGGTCAGCCTGGCTCTGATACCAAGTCTGTCACGACCGGTTTTCCGGGTATAAATTTCCAGAAAATGGCCGTCGTGCTCATCAGCCCCAGGATTACTGTTAGCTGATGAGGCTCCAACTTGATACATAAATTCCAAGAAAAATACAAAATATGTAGTACAAGACCATTCTGGCCTGTGAGTACAACAATTGGGTTTCTAGTGGTCGATGGCGGAAGCGTTTTGTGAGTCGTCAGTGTCTATGGGACTCCATTTCCCACAGGAACAGCTGACCAGGTCAACTCCTATCTTCGCGAGGCTGCTATCACCGTTGCTTAGTTTCCGGGGCTATCATCGCCACGCTCCTCTCCAAGCAAGCAATCTGGCCAAGACAATAGCCAGGGACAAGCCAGTGAGTACTTTGAATGTACTCGCAAACATTAAGAACACAGGTATAATATAATTGATAATCATGCACTGAAAAATTCCATGATCACATCGTCAGTCATAAATAAAACATCTTTTATGCATGCAAGCAGGTTATTTCCATGTAACATGAATAAGCAGTAATAGAGTGGGAATAAAATGCCGCAGTCGGGCGTCTGAGCGACACCACATAAAGGGCTTTAAAAGAAACGCCACAGTCGGGCGTCTGAGCGACACCACATAAAGGGCTTTAAAAGAAATGCCACAGTCGGGCGTCTGAGCGACACCACATAAAGGGCTTTAAAAGAAATGCCACCATCGGGCGTCTGAGCGACACCACATAAAGGGCTTATAAGAGAAATGCCATAGTCGAGCGTCTCAGCGACACCACATAAAGGGCTTATAAAATAAATAATCACAATGAATATCCAGGAGGTAGAACCATCCCAGGGATACTCGATAATATAGATAATGCAACCGGTTAGTCCATCACAAAATAATAATCATGGTCCTCACAAGTAACTAGTCGGTATCCAAGTTTGGTTTAACAATATCTCCTCCGAAGACCGACACTAAGACCAGCACTTGACCCATCCCAGACTGTAATCCTTAACCATGGACACGGCTATTCGAATAGGTTTTAATCTCTGCAGAGGGTGTACTCTTTACCCACGAGTAACGGATTCCTTTAGTCCATCGGGACTAATTCCGTCTACGGCCTTTTAGCTGAAAACACGCCTAACTTGCACACACCAGCTTAACTCATCGGTGTCTGGAATCACCCATGACACTTGCTAAGCAAACTCTAATTGGGGAGGCTACAACCTCGCGTAGCATGGGATCAAATTTATATCGCGCGCTCTAAGGGGTGGCCTCCCCTCTCGGTCCCAACCGGAAACACCCATGCCCCCGGACCAGGTGGCCTGCCTACCGGCTACAACCGGTATCTTCCACCATGGCCTCTCTGTACGGTGTGTGCTTGAAAGGGGTTGGCGACTTACTGAACCGTACCCTACCTGCGGCAGGGACAAGTGGTAGTACAAAAAAAGTATGGGGGTTACTGGAACAAGACTCGATCTACGGTCGACTCAGGAGGTTTATAAATTCCCTGCATGACATGTATAACCAATATATTTCAACCAACAAAATCACGACTCAATATACCTTACCATGCCATACCGGACATAACCGTCCCGACGGGGACCGACGACAAGCTCACTCCTACCCAAGGCAGAGGCTTTCCCGGATTCCTTTCCGGCATGCAGGCAAGGCACATGAGGATGATTGCCATCACAAGTATATTCATTTCCAACCGCAAGGAAATCACTAATATGCATCCATGCAAATGACCATATCACATGAAATAACAAGCTCTCCGAAATAAGGTGGTGTTATAAACGTGTCAACTAACACACCAAAAATATTATTCCGGGGTTCAGAATGCTTGCCTTCATGGTGTGGAAGGGCAGGGTGCACTCCAAATCTTTTGAAAGCTTTCTTCTCTTCCAAGATCCTATTTTCAAAAATATGCAAATAACACATATTTCAAAAACAGTACAAAAAAGTTGTTTGGAAATTTTTTCAAATAAATCTTAAAATAAACTAGACAGAATTTGAGGGATGTAGGAAAAAGAATCAATTCATTTGGAGTTATATTCAAAAAGTTAAGCTCAGTCAAAGTTTTGGTCAAAATCTGTTATTTAAAATTAAAACAGAAAAAGAAAAACGTTTCGAATATACGTACACGTCGAAGGCGTACTCTGGAAATACGCCTCCACTTATCCAGCATGGACTGCGCATGGGTCACCAAGAGTGGGCCTGCCTGGCCCACTGCTCAGGTTTGACTGGTCCACGCGCGCGTCGTCTCCCCCTGACCGTACAGAGGCGGAGCTCCGGCGAGGCTCGCCGGCGAATGGCGGCGTCCCTCGGTGATCTGAGCGCATGGGCGTGCTCAGGAGGCCGAGACGAACTCGGGGGTACCCGCCATGGTCGCCGACGTGGACGGAGTTGCCGGCGACGAGCTTCGCGGCGGAGATGGCTTCGGGGGCGAAGTGAGTTTGGGGCTGCGGTGGTTCCCGATCAAAATCGAGCAGGGGAACGAGTTCACGGGAGGATGAGAAAGCTCCTGGTGAAGAGAACGGAGAGTGGGAGGCCCTGGTGGTGCCGGAATGGCCGGGGCAGTGGCGGCGGCTGCGGTTGCCAGAGGTGGGGAAGGAGACCTCCCCGGATCGATTGGCTGCCAATGGGGGTCCTCGGGAGATGGCTTGGGACTGCCTACGTGCGGAGATGAGCTCGGGGCTCCTTAAATGGGCGAGCCAAGGCGGTTCCGCAGCGGCCGTGGATAAGGTCGCCGGTGACCGCCATTCTGTAGCTTGCAGGCAACGTGGCGTGGCTGGGGATGGCGGCAGGAGCTAGCAGACGAGCGGGCACTGTTGCAGGGGCGAGCGGGCGAGCGGAAGAGGCTCGGGCGGCGCCGACATGAGCAGGGGCAGTCGGGCGGCCGTGGCGGCCGTGGCGGCTAGCTCTTGGCCTGCCGGGGCATGGCGAGGGGCGGCTTGGCGTGAAGCGGTGAGGAGGGACGTGCGTGGCGTGGTTCTACAGTGGGGGCAAGCGAGGGGCGCGACGCGTTGGCTCGGGCGCGGCACGTGCAAAACGCATGCTCTGCTCGCGCTCCGGGCGTGCACGGGACGTGCTCGACGTAATGCCATAGCATGCTACAGAGCTTGGGTGAGGCTGGCACTTAACAGACCCAGGTTAGGAGTAACTGGGAGCCTAGCGGACAAGTTGGTTTGATCAAAGGTGCAAGCTCACAGTGCAATGTCAAAATTCATGTCAAAACAGATCATGCCCGTAAGGTGTTTGACAAAATGCCAAGGGCACTTAGGCATTTCTTGGAGTGGCCAAATTCTCTAGATCAGGGTCTCCTTAGATGCAAGAGAGAGTGGTTAGGTCATTTGGACAAAAGGAGAAACTTTCTAGTGCAAGTTTTACAAAACTTTAATTCTGGACAGGAGATAAATGGCATTATTTCATGAACCAAAAATGATCCAAAGGGTGCATGCTCCTGGACTTTGGGGTTTAGTAGGGAGGACTAAGAGTAGAAAAAGGAATCATGGAAAAAGGAGCAACTAAAACTGTGGTTGCAGTACAAATCCTCAAGTTGGACCAGAATGAAAGAGAGGTTGATTCACTCAAAATTTTCAAAGAACAACACTAGGTTTTTGCATAATGTTGAATCATATGCTACTACCAACATCCCATAATTTTGGTGGAGGCTAGAAAGAAATATTTAGATGGGTTGTAGTGCAAAATTGCACTCTGGACCAGATAAGGAAAATTGAGTGTAGAGCTCAAAATATTTCATGAATAAAAGATATTTTTGTATAAAAGTGATTTAAAAACATCACATGACATCTCCAAATTTTGGTTAGAATTTTAGGTGAATTTATCAAATGGTTGTAGTTCAATTTTGGCCATATAACCTTGGAAAACCATTTTTCAAGAAAATAAAGATCAAGCAAATTAATTAGGTAATTAGTTATACTGATAAAAGAAAAGTTTTTCTTGAGAGGTTAAACAAGTCCAATAACATATTTGAAAGGTTTTCATTTTAGGGAATAACTCAATGATAATAAGAAAGGAAATGTTTCAAAAAAAATCAAAAGGGAGTCCAAAAAATCAAAGTTTTAATTCCTGGCAAAAATTTTAATTTAACAAAACAAGGCCAAAATTTTGGGGTGTCACAAGAATAGATGCCGGATGGCAGTTAACAAGGAGCATACCAAGGACGACGTTGGGATCCTCATGAGCCTCCTCGGCTGAAACATAGTTGACATGGCCACGGGCAGTGGTGACCGGCTTGGCGTAGAATGTCTTTCCCGCAGGCTTACCACGGCCAACGGACTTTCTAGTTTGAATGGAGTTGTTGTTCTGGGGACACTCTCGGCTATAGTGACCCGGCTCTCCACACTTAAAGCATGTCACCACATTGGGGCATGGAGCAGCATTAGCAGTGGGGCCACCATAGGGCTTGGGCAGTGCAAATTGCTGGTTGGGACGAGGCGCCTCAAAGGATGGCCTCGAGATGAACCTGGGTGGCAGTGCCGTGCTTGGAATCCACACCCGGCGCTTCTGAGCTCCAGAGCCGGATGAAGAGCCAAAATCACGGGAGTGCTTGCGTGAAGCGTCATAATCAGTCTGGCCTGTCTCAGCACTGATTGGTTTATTGACCAACTTCTGAAAGGAGGTGCACTCGTGCAGACGAAGATCGCGGCGAAGCTCAGGGCTAAGTCCCTTGCGGAACCTTGCCTGCTTCTTAGCGTCAGTAGATACCTCTTCAGGGGCATAACGTGCCAGATTCCCAAATTCACGACTATAAGCATCCACAGTCAGTCTTCCCTGGGTGAAGTTGCAGAAATCCTCCCTCTTGCGACCCATGAGACCTTCCGGAATGTGATGCTCACAGAAAGCCTCACTGAATTCAGCCCAAGTAGTGATTTGGCCGACCGGGCGCATAGCTTCAAAATTTTCCCACCACAGGCTAGCAGGGTCTTCAAGATGGTAGGCAGCGTATGTAACCTTGTCGGCTTTGGCTACGTTGGCAGAACGTAGCTTGTGGGTGATGCTGCGAAGCCAGTCATCCGCGTCGAGGGGCTCGACGGAATGGTTAAACTTTGGTGGGTACAGCTTGATAAAGTCATTGATTGACACCAAGTCATTTCGCGGATGGTGTGCAGTGTTCTGCTCAATCCGCTCTAGCAGGCGGTTAGTCTCACGCTTATTTCTTTCTGCCTCCAGCATTACTTCGGCCAGAGAAGGCGGGTGAGGCAGATTTTCACCCCTAGCTGCACTGGCTTCCCCCTGCTCCGAGGCGGCAAGGTTGCTGCGGGTGTTGACCATCCTAGGAGAAAACAAGATAACGGTTTAGATAAGGATGGCTCAAGCTTAGCAAGGAAGTGCAGAATGTAATGGATAACACGGAATGCAGAGATGTTCATCCGTATGTCATGGTAATATAAGACTGCCATATATATATACCAACGGTCATACACATCATACATAGTTTAGTACAAGCCCAAGCTACAGTACAACTATGATGGAAGACATTACATCTCATCGGAGGCATTCTAAGCTCCTATACATTATTTGACTACCCCTCCGGAATTGATTACACACCAAGTCGTAGTCCACAAGTCACGCAGGACAGTGAAGATACAACTATTACAATACTAGTGGTACTACTACTAACTCAGACAGCTCCGTAGTAGTCCTCATAGAAGTCACCTCCGTAGACTGGAAGTTCAACGTGATCATCCGAGAACAGACGGTCCTGAGGAGCCTGTGGACCATAGGGGCTAGGATGAGGTCTTGGACCAACAAACGGTGGCCTGCGGGGACCACGGGGTGGGGTGATGCCTCCCACATCACGCCAATCCACCATGTCTGGCAGAGCTGATCTCACAGGATACAGATCCCTTGTATCCATACATCCAGCTTGCACCGCAGGTGCAAACCGAGTCAATGTGGCCCAATGATCAGCACAAGTATTGAAAAGCTCCAGCCTCAAGGCCCGATTCTCTCGGTCCTTATCTTCGAGCATCTCGGCAGTGGTACGAGTTAATGAGTCCTCCTGAGTGGAGTCAGCATAGATAGCCTGAATATACCCTTGCGCTCCCGGAAGTGAAGCTGGCATGTAACGGAAGTCGGTGTTCCGAAGCAGGCCAGTCCGGACTCGCATGATGGTCATCATGGAATAGGTAGCATCCTGCATAGCCATCTCAACAGTAACCCTGAGTCCATAGGAACAGTGAAGGGGCTCGGTAGATCCAGGATAAGAAGGAAATATCCTGACGGTGCAGAAATATTGGCTTTGATTAAAGTCTCGGAATTGCTCTTCGACGGTGTATTCGTGATACCAATGGTAACCCGTCTCGATCATTAACCGGACTAACATAGCAGTATGACCGGGCACGTCGAGGCACCAGGTCAGGCGAACCACTTGGTTTTGAACACGGTTGGCCATCTGAAAGCACAACCACAATGCAAAGACATCAGAATTTCTAGGGAAAATTGGACAGCATAACAGCTGTAAATGCTCAGAAAAAGATTTGAGACATCCACAACAGTTCGCAATACCACTCAACAACATCATATCAAGGTTCTGATCCAATTAGCAACACACTAAAATAGTAGAAACTGAACTGGGGCTTGTAACAATAATCCTAGAAGCTACTACGGATTAGTAACACGTGAACCTGATAGAAGAAGAGAGCCTAGTCCTTAACCCATGTTGAATGAGAAGGGTATGACTCAGATCAGAGGCATAGGGTAAAGGAGTAAAAGAGCCTTACGTTCCCTCCCACAATCAATTCCCCTACATATAACTAAATCATTTCCAGACTCGACATCGACCAGTTTGGCTCAACGAACCTACAGGCAGTCCGGCTCTGATACCAACGCTGTCAGGACCCCGATTCCAAGTCACATCGATCTAGCCAGTAACACCTCGTATCACTTTGCGGCCTCACGCACGGTATCCCACAGGTGTCGCCTTACCATGGCCCGGGACCGTTTGCGCCTTTTGGCTCACGTATATGATAGTGTCGCTAGCATCCATATGACAGAGAACCCGGGCCGACATGGCTAGTCGTGAACCCAAAGCGGCACAGACCTATGGAGACAGGCATACATGAATCACATCGAGCATGTCGGTCATCAGCGAGTGATTCCGGGCTGTAGCACTGGGCTAACAGGACTCCGGGGAACCCGGGCTGTAGCAGGCTAGGAAGGACTCCGGATATCACCGCGTGACATTTCCCCGAAGGGACATACATAGGAACGAAGTGAAACACATGCCGGCCAGTCAAGTGTCCTGAACAATAGTGCTGGGCTAGCAGGACTCCGGTGAACCGGGCTGTAGCGGACTACTATGGCTCGAGCAACACTAGACTACATTTCCCCATAAGAAAGGCTGCCACGGATAAACAACTAGATTGTCGAATCCCACTCATACCAAGCATTTCAATCATACACACAATATGCCCGATATGAGTACATACAACATGGCATCACAACAAAACTCTACAACTCAAGTACTTTATTTAAAGGCTCCAGGGAGCCATACATAACAAGTTCATACAGATAGGGGTCACATGACCCGACACTCAAGTCATACAATCATACAAGCACATGCGGAAGCAACTAGTCTGAGTACAAACTCTAGAAAGAAAGAAGGCTTCTCGAAGCCTGTCTATCTACATAGGCCCTCCATGGCCAGGATCACCACCTGGGTGGCTAGTCACTCATCGACGTCAAGGTCTACGTAGAACCCATCGGAGGGGGCGGTGTTGTCGTCTGAAAACAGTAATTAAGCAAACATGAGTACAAGGGTACTCAGCAAGTCTTACATCAGAACCTACTATACATGCTTATTCTCAAGAAGGTGGTGGGGTTATTGCAGCAAGCCAGCTTTGACTCTTGGCTAAGCTATCCTACGAAACTCCACCAGTAAAATAGTTTTCGCACACGAGTCCACTACTCAACAACACAATACTCCACCGGGGATCCTCCCTCGTCATCCTACGAGAGGGCCATCCTCAGTACTCACACTTATCTTGAGACTTTTAGTAGTATCCATTAACTTGTCTATAAACTGCATAGGCAACCAAGTAGTCCTTTACCGCGGACGCGGCTATTCGAATAGTTTTATACCCTGCAGGGGTGTACTTCTTCATACACGCTTTCACCACTTACCGCCGTTTACACGACATGTACTCGGCAACCTTCAAGCGGAAGCCCAGCGACGGTGTCGGCCACGGCCTACCTAAACACTTAAGTCTCTAGTCCAGGTTTATCGCCTATCCAGGTTCCATCCACAGGGAGTCCGGCCGAGGTTTCCACTTACGGCCCCGAACGATGTGAACAGGGTTCCCAAGACACCAAACGGGTGACTCGGTACACTGTGCCATGGTGTATCTACCGCAACATAGCCCACCCCTAGGGTCAGCGCTACGCACGACCGCCAACACATAACCTACAAACACCAGAAACTATTTGCAACTCCTGGACAGAGTACTAGGGTGATTAAGAAGCCGAGAGGGTCCATTGGTTTCGGCCCAATGTACGGTAGTAACTGCATCTTAAATCACACATACAGATCTCAGTTCTTATGGACGGCCTCAATGAAACAACCCACCATGTACTCCTACATGTCCTCTCATCGATACCTTTACCAAAACATGTTCAACACATCCCTCACATTACCGGCATAAGCATTTCACTCTAGCCCATCACCCAGATGAACCAGACCTGACACAACTCTAAGCATAGCAGGCATAGCAAGGTAGGAATCACATACATGGCTCAATCAACTCCTACAAATGCTAGTGGGTTTCATCTAGTTACTGTGTCAATGACAGGTCATGCAGAGGATAAGGGTTCAGCTATCGTAGCACACGTCAGTTTGGATCGCGTTGTCTTAATGCAGTAAACAAGAGCAGAAGCGAGAACCTAATGCAAGCTATAACAGAAAGGAATGTCCTTATTTGAACCAAAGGTTCAAATGTTAGTTCATTTAACATAGCCACATTAGTGCATTACCTTATTCTTCTTAAACAGCAAGGTTAACTTGTTTTGTCATGCATGAAACCATTACAGATGGATAGATTGAATTTTTCTGATCATTTTTCATATATAAATCTTTACATTTGGAGCTATGGTTGATTTTCTATGATTTTTAGAAGTTTTGACTATTTTCTGGAATTTCCTGTATATGAATAATTCCAGTAATTTAATTACTGCGTCAGTATTACGTCAGGGTGACATCAGTGGTCAACAGGGGCATCCAGGTCAAACCTGACTGGTGGGTCCCGCGTGTCAATAGTTAATTAAACTAATTATTTTTAGTTAAAACTAATTTGATTTAGTTAGCAGAGGGGGGCCCACTTGTCATTGACTCAGGGGAGTCAACCTGGGCCCACCCAGTCCACGTCAGCGGTCAAACCCACCAGTCAACGGGTCAAAGCCTGCCGGCGTTTAGCCGCCGGCGAGGCCAGACGCGGCGGAGGGCTGCGGGTTTCGGGCTCCAGCAACCAAAACAACAGCGGAGAGCTTCTACGCATAGCTGGGAGCGAGCCGCATCGAGTGGTGGAAGTGGGTGGAGCTAGGGTGGTCGGAAACGTCGCCAGCGACGACCTTGGCGGCCGCCGGAGTTCGGGCGAGGTCGAACCCGAGGCTGCGGGGCACGGCGAGGCGCGTGGAATGGTGCTACGGGCTCCTGGTGCTGCGCTGAGCACAACGGTGAGCTTGGCTTCGGGCCACTGTGGCTCTAGCCACGACGACGCCATGCCCGGCGGCGGGGAGCTTTCGGGTGCGGTGGAAGTGGCGACTACAGAGGCCAAACGAGCATGAGAGCTAGGGGAAGAGGAAGAGGAGCTCACAGCGGGGTCGGAGAGGGGGTCAGCGAGCTCGGGGAGGTCCTGGCGGCGCCGAATCGACCGGAGACGGCTCAGGTGCCCGAGGTTGAAGACGAGGGCGAAGACGGCGTTCGGCGGCGTTTGAAGTCGCGTGGGTCAGCGGAGAGGTCCAGGGCGATGAGGCGGAGCTATTGGGCTTGTCAGAGGGGCGAGGGGGTGGCTCTGGTGACGTCTACGGCGAACGGCGGCGAGGACTGCGCTCGGCCATCGCGGGAGAGGGTGAGGGAGATGAGGGGGGGAGTGAGGGAGGATGAGAGGGGGACGTCGGGGTCGGTGTGGCATCCCTGGACGTCTCCAGGGCGTCGGCAGAAGCAGGAGGTGGCCGGCGTGTGGCCGCGGGCGCCGGCCACGCGCTCCTCGTCCTTCTGGCAGGAGGAGGACGACGACTGGCAAGGCCAGTCGGCTGGCCGAGCCAGGCGGGCTGGGCCAGCACAGGTAAGGCCCAGGTGGCTTCCCTCTCTCTCTCTTTTTTTTTTTGCTTTCTGTTTTTCTATTTAACTGCAACTGTTGGGCTTTATTAAAAATACTAAAACGTTTCCAAAAATCCTGAAAATAAATGTGGGCTCTGTTTAGAATATTTCCAACAGCAAACATTTATTTCCAGAATTATTTGAGCATTTAAATTATTTTATAGCATTTAAATGCCCAAAATCAAATACTTATGATTTAATTCAATGACCTTCTATTGACCTAGAAAATTGTGCACCAATTTTGCCAGAGGTTCTAACCCAAGACAAAGAGGGTGAACTTTTTAGAAGGGCATTTCAGGTTCATTGAAAATAATTTTAGTAAACCCTAGTTGTTTCCAGGGGTGTGTGTTGGGGGTTTCTGCCTTCCCCATTTCAAACTTAAAAGCAAATTAAACATGATGCACACTCTAATGCTTGAACTAGCTAGGGTGTGACAAAGGATTATGTATATGTGCATTATTCTTCAAATCATTATGTTCATAAATCCTCTAAGAATTTCTCTGCTTACTCCTATGCTTACCCTAATCCCTCTTATGAGAAATGAAGTGGATTGGCATCATGCCACCTCTCTCTTATGGAGCTCGCAGAATGATGAACTCTTTGCCACCCCTTCAGATGTGGGTGGTGAAGAAAAAGAACTAATCTCTTATGCAGGGTCAGCTCTCTAGACGAACTTAAACGTCTGAAGAATTTGCTAGAGACCTGAATATGCTTGAAAGCACGCAAGCTAATAATGAAGAAATGAATTTTCATTTCTCACATCCTCATACTGCTTTATCTGTTCTATTGCCTGATGAAATTGATCTGATAAAATTGATATCATAATCTTCACTAATGAACTATATGAGTTCGTAAGCTGCACTAATTCATCTGCAGGATGATCAACCCAAATCCAATGAGTGGGTCCTCGATAGTGAATGTACAAATCACATGACTGGTGAAAGGAGATTATTGATGAACACTGCTTTATCTCCATCACCTCTGAAGCATATCACCTACACTGACGAAGGAAAAAGCAAGGTATTGGGTCTAGGTAAGGTTGCAATCTCAAAGGATCGACACATGGACAAAGTCATGCTTGTCGAGTCCTTAGTGTTCAACCTCATGTCTGTCTCAATGCTTTGTGATCTTGATATGGTTGTTGTCTTTGGCAAGTATTGTTGTGTTGTGATCATGGAAGCTGACAATTCCAAAGTCTTCGAAGGCTTTAGGAGAGGAGATTTGTATATTGTTGATTTCTCTACAGGACCACAACATGCTACATGTCTACTTGCAAAAGCCTCAGAAGGCTGGCTGTGGCATCGATGACTTGGTCATGCTGGGATGAGGAACTTGCACACGCTCGTGAAGAAGAAGCATGTCATTGGCATCGAGGGTGTCAAATTCCTCAAGGACCATTTGTGCGGAGCTTCTGAAGCTGGAAAGATGACCAAGGCCAAGCATCCCTCAAAGACCATCATGACTACCACTCGTCCATTTGAATTGCTTCACATGGATATCTTTGGCCCTACTCACCATGCCACATTTACTAATGCTGCATCTTTATATGGCTTTGTCATTGTTGATGATTATTCTCGATATACATGGGTGCATATCATCACTTACAAAACTGAAGTGCGGGAAGTCTTCAAATGATTTTCCTCGAGGGCTTCAACCAACTTTGGCGTGAAGATCAAGCACATCAGAAGTGACAATGGAACTGAGTTCAAGAATTCTGGTCTCGATGACTATCTTGATGAACTTGGTATTACTCATGAGTTATCTGCTCCTTATACTCCTCAGCAAAATGGCGTCGTGGAGCGCAAGAAAAAGACTCTTGTTGAGATGGCTCACACTATGCTTGATGAGTACAAGACGCCTACTCACTTCTGGCCTGAGGCAATTGATACTGTGTGCCACATCATCAACAGGGTATATCTTCACAAATTCTTCAAGAAGACTACATATGAACTCCTCACAGACAAGAAACCCAATATGAGTTATTTCAAAGTCTTCGGTGCTAAATGTTGGATTAGAGATCCTCATCACAGTTCTAAATTTGCACTGAAAGCAGATGAAGGTTTTTTGCTCGGTTATGGTAAGGACTCGCACACCAACAGAGTCTTCAACACCTATCACCGCAAGGTTGTTGAAACTATAGATGTGCGGTTCGATGAGACTAATGGCTCACAAAGAAAGCACCTACCTCCTGTGACAGACGAAATACCTCCTGGGGAATCTATTAAGTCCAAGGCTACAGAGGATGTCATTCCTACCAAAGAATTTGCTGAAGAAGTCATCCCAGAACATGAAGAACATCATGCTGATGCACCTAAGGAAAATGGTGCTGAAGAAAATGCTAATCAAATTCCTCAAGGACAACCAGCTCATCCTTGTGTCGCTAATGAAGTGCAGATTTAGAAAATCACCAGTGACATCAACATTCCAGGTCCTCTCACACGCTCAAGAGCTTCACACTTATCTAACTTTTGTGGGCACTTTGCTTTCGTCTCTATCACAGAGCCCACCAAGGTAGATGAAGCATTTTTGGAGCCTGAGTGGATTCAAGCTATGCAAGAGGAATTACATCAATTCGAGCTCAACAACGTCTGGGAACTAGTCAAACGTCCAGATCCTCGCAAGCACAATGTCATCGGCACAAAGTGGATCTACCGCAACAAGCAAGATGAAAATGGCCTTGTGGTGAGGAATAAGGCACGGCTTGTAGCTCAAGGCTACACACAGGTTGAAGGAATTGACATTGATGAAACTTTTGCACTTGTTGCTAGACTTGAAGCTATTCGCATATTACTTGCTTATGCTAACCATCATGATACCATATTATATCAAATGGATGTGAAAAGTGCATTCCTCAATGGTAAGCTTGAGGAACAAGTATATGTTGCTCAGCCCCCAGGTATTGAAGACCCAAAGCATCCTGACAAAGTCTTCAGACTCAATAAGGCCCTCTATGGCCTCAAGCAGGCCCCTCGGCGTGGTATGATACTTCGAAAGAATTCTTCATGAAGAAAGTCTTCAAACCCGGTTCACTTGATCCAACTCTTTTCACTAAATCTTATGATGGTGAATTGTTTGTGTGCCAAATTTATGTTGATGATATCATTTTTGGCTGTACTGACCAATGTTACAGTGATGAATTTGCCTATATGATGAGTGAAGAATACCAAATGTCTATGATGGGAGAATTGAAATTCTTCTTAGGTCTTCAAATTCGTCAACAACACAATGGCGTATTCATATCTCAGGAGAAATACCTCAAGGGTGTATTGAGGAAATTCGGCATGCAAGACTGCAAAGGAGTCAAAATAGCTATGCCCACAAATGGCCATCTATGCACTAATGAAAATGGTATTAACTTCGATCAAAGGGTTATACCGCTCCATGATTGGTTCTTTATTGTACTTATGTGCATCTAGGCCAGACATTATGCTTAGTGTTTGCATGTGTGCCCGATTTCAAGATACACCAAAGGAATCACACCATAAGGCTGTGAAGCATATTCTTCGATATCTAGATCACACTACAACACTTGGATTATGGTACCCTAAGGGCTCGGCTTTTGATCTCATTGGATATTTAGACTCTAACTACGCTGGTGATCGTGTGGACCGCAAGTCAACATCTGGCACATGCCATTTCCTTGGACGATCTTTGGTCTGTTGGTCCTCGAAGAAATAGAACTGTGTATCACTGTCTACTGCTGAAGTTCAGTACATTGTTGCTGGTTCTTGTTGTGCTCAACTGCTATGGATGAAGCAAACTCTCAAGGACTATAGCGTCAACATGAAGAATGTGCCACTCTATTGTGACAATGAGAGTCCCATCAAGATTGCTCACAACCCAGTTCAGCACTCGAAGACAAAGCACATTCAGATTCGTCATCATTTTCTTTGTGACCATGTGTTGAAGGGCGACATTTCTATTGAGCATGTGAAGACTGAAGAACAGCTAGCCGATATCTGCGCTAAGCCCTTGGATGAGAAGAGATTTAGCAAGTTGTGGTGTGAGATAAATATCTTAGAATCTTCGAATGTCCTTTGAAAAGGACACACATCCTAATACTTATGCAAAATTGATGACTTAGATGTGCAACGCACGAAGTAACGTTTTTCTTCAATCAATGAAGACTAACCCTCTAAGTGTGAAGAAATTAACGAAGAATTTAATTCTCAGAAACGTACGATAATTGTACGTGGTGTCTAAAATCTTCATTCTTATACGGTGGGTCACGCCACCACCAAAAGTTGGAAATCTTCAATTTGAGTTTTTCTCAGTTTTGAAATTCCTCAGTTGTTCAATTTCTTCAAATTTGCAATGTCTTCACCATTTCCGTCGTTTTTCTTCATTGGATATATATATATATATATATATATATATATATATATATATATATATATATATATGAATTTATGTCCTCTACATCATTCACTTATTGCTATTCTTCATGTTGACTTTTCTGCTAAGTGAATGTGATCGGACCCTTCCCCCTCTATGCTAAACTCAACCCAGTCTATTCACAAATTCCTCATGTGCCTTCTAATTGAAACTTGTTCAAAATCTTCACTGTGTCCTTGACAGCTGAAGAAGTTGCGAAGGAAGTTTAAACTTATCCTATCTAAATTTTCGGTTTTTGCCACTCAAACTATTCCACATTCCACGATAATACTTATCCACTGACCCATGATCTCACAAAAGCGCACCTCTCAGTACGTGGGTGACACATGTCACGCGAATGAGAAGGGTCAGGGGCACGTTCGTCCAATTTCTTCGGGCGAACAGTTTTTCACCTCGGCTATAAATACCCCTCTCCCTCCTCACTTCGTTTTTAATCCGCTCGATCTCACTCCCGCTCGAGCTTCCCAAAACCTAGCGCCGCCGCTACATCATCGTCGTCGGTGAGGAAGAGCTTCACTGCCTCGACCTCGTCGCCGTCGTACTTGCGCCGGCTGCGGATTTCTTCACCCCGCTGCTGCCGTAGCTGTCTTCCTTTGCCAAGTTAGGTCGTGGAAGATCTAGACCGACGAGTTTCACATCTACACTTCCCAGTTCGTCGTGTTCTTCGTCCAGGGTAATTAAAAGTTACTTTTACTGCCCTCTTTGATTCAAATGTTTTCTTCAAATCTTCAAAAGGTGTTTATTCCTCAAATCTTCACACTATGAACACCTCACATAACATTTGTTCTTGATCTCTTTCCCTAAGCAACATTTTTCTTCAAGATTCCTCAATTGTGTGGATTTTTCAATCTGTACAACTCTGGAACCTAAGTCAAAGAATGCTTAGTGAAATTCCTCAAGACTCATCTGGTCAAATTCCTCGAACTTGTTCTTATTGCAAAACCTTCTAAGAATGCATATGACCTCTCCAAATTCCTCGCAACTATACTATGTTCATAGGTACACATGTCCGCTGCTGAATCACTAGGTTCTCATCAACTTATCTCATTTGCAGCGTTCCTTGAAGAAAAGTTGCACACCTCTTAAGAGAATTCCATTGCTCAAATTCCTCAGCTGAAGAAAATGGCTGACGGTAAGAAGCCACAGAAGGGAGGAAAGAGACATGAGGTCAATACTGCTTTCGAAATCCCTGATGACATATACGAGGACTATTGTACTCTTGATGAGGCCAAGTTTGGCAAGGAGGACAAAAATTAGCGCAAGGTGCGCATACAAAGAATAGATAGGAGATGGGAATGGGAATGGAGGGAGTACAGATATGTTACTCCCAAGTATATGAAGAAATTCGCTCTTAATCCTCCATGCCCAAGACCTCCATTGGCACCTGGCCA
Source organism: Triticum urartu (assembly GCF_003073215.2). Taxonomy (NCBI): domain Eukaryota; kingdom Viridiplantae; phylum Streptophyta; class Magnoliopsida; order Poales; family Poaceae; genus Triticum; species Triticum urartu. The sequence continues at coordinate 557,359,351 of NC_053023.1, forward strand.
AGAAGCAGATCTCACGAGCCTCAAGCATGGTGAGGATTATCCTGATGAATGGGCCAAGCGCCAGGCCAAGCTATCCATAATAGCTAAGGAGGCAGTGAGAAAATTTAATGAAGACTCTGCTGCTGCTGCTACCACGTCTGAGGCCTCTGCAAGCAAGCCAAAGAAGGTCATGACCAAGAAGCCTGCTCATAAGCCAAGTGCTTCACCCCAAATGCCCTGACGGCCAAGTTCCTCAGCAATGCCCTCACGACCAGATTCTTCAAAGCCCTCACGACCAACCCCTCAAGCTGCTCCAGCTCCTCCAAAGTCCTCAGCTCCTCCATCAAAATCCTCAGCACCTGCGCATCTCGCCTCGTGCCAATGGACAAAGGGCATCTCTATTACCTCAGGAGCTTCTGCTAGTTCTTCAGCTGCACTCAATTCCTCAACTGCCCCCTCTTTGCTGAAGAAAAAGGCCACTGCTGGACGAGGCACTAAACCAAGTCCTCAAAATAATCAGGTCACCTTCCAAGTACCGTATGACGATGACGAAGCTGATGATGAAGAACTTGCTGAAATCATCAGAGATAGACAACACAGGGCCGCTAGAGCCAAAGGCGGTAATGTGCCACTAATGCTGGATCCTAAGTTGATCCTAGACTTCATTGACCTATGGCACAAGGATCCCAACACACCTCTGCCGGAGATGAACCTCACTCCTGGTCAAAGTCATGTACTGACTCACTTCATTGACTAAGAAAAATGAAAATATGAACAGGGGAGGAAGGTGAAGGAAGCACAATACAAAAAGAGCGCTTTCTGAAGCAAAATGTTCTGACGCTTTCACCTGAAGAACTTGCTGCTCTTCAATCTGAGATCAAGAAACTGAGTGATGAATTTGATCGCTACTATGCTGATTGGCTAGGAGCCAAAGTCAGATTTGTAAAGATAACTAAAAGCTTCACTTCCAATGTTGCAGCCCCAATGCAACAAGAATGTCCTCCGGATGAAGCATCTGCTCAGCCTACTGAAGAAAATGCTAGCACCGCTGATGATAATCAGGCTGCTGAAGAAACTCAGAGTACCAGGGCTGATGACTGCATTCCAGCCGCTGAAGAAATTGCCAGGGCAACCACTAGTGTTGCACCTGAAGAAACTAAAGAAGTCAGGGCAACTGCATCAGTTGTGCCTGAAGTTGTTGAACCAAACTCCTCGGCTCCTTCTGCACCTACCCCAACTCCGATCCTTCCATCTGCATCAGATGTGAAGAAGACCAAGGCTGTAGAGTGTGCAGTTGTGAAGAAAAGGAAGGCATCAACAGATTCTTCAGCTCCGAAGAAGATGAAGCCACTGACTAGCTCATTTGTCAATCCAATAGATGTTGTTCCTGTCTCATCCATGCCATCCAAGGAGCTTGTTCCTTTTGATGAAGAATATGAGATCCGAAGTGGATCTGATGATGGCAATTCCTTCTGCTGCTTCTTCAGAGCAGTTGGATGAAGAAATTGAAGCGGATGCAATCCCTTCAACCCCTATAATCTCATCGCGCATGCCTCAGTTCACTACTGAAGAGGCTGGCGTTGAAGAAAAGAATGAAGACGAAGATGTGGACATTGGGTGCACAACTCCAATGTTGAACGATGACTTTTTGGAAAGTCAGCACCCAATTCTCATCTGTTCACACCCTTACAAAAAATTCCTTAGTCCCATGTGACTACTGAAGTACAGGTTGGATCTGAAGAACCTCATGCCACACTGTCTGTCCATGAAGAGATTCCATCCACTAGTGCTGAAGAAAATGTTAATGAAGAATTGAAGACCCAGGCTGTCACTGAAGAAGAAGATGAAATTCCTCGGGAAGTGGATCCTGAGATTGTGATTCCTGACGTAGTAATGCAATTGACTGATACTCCTCACCCCAAGCCAAAGGATCCCTTCTCGAAGAAGCAAAAATTCAAGGCTGATGACTTCATCAGCGAACATGTGTTCTTCACAGACTATAACCCTTATGACTCTGCTCACCTTAGAAGGAAGCGCTTTTGGACTGCCAGCCAAGCAAACTTTTATTCTTTACTGCTCTTTTCCTCACGTGGACATGGAATCACTGCCTTGCTTCACCCCAGTCCTCAGTGTGCTTCATGATGAAGGACTGCTCAACTTTTGCACGGATATTTGTGATTGGAATGAAGAGCTCATTCTTCAATTCTATGCAACTATGCATATCACAGGCGATGCTGACGATGTGAACTCTTGGGTATTGGACTGGTTGTCTTAAGACACTCATTTCAAAGCACCCACGCCCTGCCTGTCAGTCCTCCCCTTGAAGGCGCTCGTTGCATCTATCATGAACCTGAACTCACTGCCCATTACATGCAAGTACTCATGAAGCCTCTGAAGCTCGGTCAAGCACCAAGGACCAAATTCCCCATGAAGGAATTGTTGTTTGTGCCTCGCACTGTCTATCGCATTCTGACGAAGACAATGAGTCCAATCAAAGGCCACGATTCAAATGATGAAGAAGTTGTTGGCATCATGAAGAATCTGCTATTCAATATCATACATGGCATTCCTATCAACTACCATGATTTCTTCATGAGGACTCTGGCAAATGTTGCACTTTCTCCATTTGAGTTGAAGCCTTATGCCCTTTGGATTATGAGATTCCTCAGAACAAGGTCTTCACTCAAGTACAAGGCTGATTTTCAGAATCATGTTAGTTACTTGCCACCCATTGAAGTCCTCAAGCGGACATATTCCTCATTTGATGAAAAGGGCAAAGCTACTGCAATTATTGATGAAGGCATTCGTCCATTGGATGGTCAGTTCCGCAAAGCTGCATCTTATTCCACCAATGATGACTCTGCCACTCATGATTCTGCCGCAAATGCTTCAAAGCAAACTCCTCAAGCCACTGCTCCAAGAGTGATGACTGACCGTGAGCTGCTTCTTAGTCTTCACCAGAATGTGGATCGAAACCACAAATGGGTTAACCGTCAGTTTGGTTCTATTCTTCAAAACATGGCTGCTACACACAATGCAGTGAAGAAAAACCACTACTACCTCCATGAAGTCTTCGATCGCACCTGGGTTGTTCTATTACATCTGTATGGTGAAGAAGATCTGAATAAAATGGGTCTCAAGCAAGACTTTGAATGGTCTCAGCTGCCACCGGTGAAGAAATTCAAGAAGTCCAAAGTTCCTTCCTTGGTAGCCAGCTCCTATTCTTCATCACGCGAAACCTATGAGCATGAAGACTTGGACGGCACTGCGGCAGGCCCTACAACAACAAATGACCCCAACAACGCTGGCGCTCCTCCATCTTCTTGATATTCTTCAGGGGCGTTAGTCCTCAATTTTCGATCCTTTTGGTCATCCAATGACAAAGGGGGAGAAATTTGAGTTAATCTTCAAGCGGGTCTACCTATATGGGCGTTTTTTTTGCAAAATTACAACTCTCGTTCTTCTGAGACTTTATCCAATCGAGTTGTAAACTTAAACTCTATGGTGGTCTGATACTTTTGCTGTGATTTTCTGCATGCTTTTCCTCATTAATGTTAATGCACGCATGCTGAATTTCATCAGTCACCATATTACATCATGCATTTCAAATTCTTCATATTATGTAGCGACCCGACCTCAGATGGCCAAGTCTCTGTGCTTCAGTGTCATCCCTGGATCGGTAATGCTGACACACACAGTACTCAAAGGATTTAAGCAGAGTGGCAATCACACACTTATTACATCGAAAGTCTCCAGAAGAGAACTTATTACAATAATATGGCTTAAGGCCATCTAATACGATAACAGCCAAAGGCTTGGAAGATAAAGTGAGTCCATCAACTCCAACGACATAGCTGAGCTGCACGGCAACGACCTAACGAACCTTACTCCTCGTCAGAAAAGTCTGCAACATAACACGTTGCAGCCCGAAAACGGGTCAGCACATGGAATAAGTTGGCAAAGTAACACAGTAGAGCAAGAACTGAATAATGCTATCACTACATGCATATTTGGCTGGTGGAAAGCTCTACGGTTATAGTTTTTTGCGAAAAGCCAATTTTCCCCTACAACAAAGGAGATTTTAATTTAACTATCATGGTAGTTGAAACATCATTGAGAAGGTTCCTCCAACTCAATCCCAATTAAAGTAATTAACATCCCAACAATATTAATTAAGAATGATGAGATACATGTGATAACCCAAATACTAGATACTCAAGAATTGTCCATAACCGGGGACACGGCTAACCATGATTAGATTATACACTCTGCAGAGGTTTGTGCACTTTTCCCCACAAGACTCGATCACCTCCGTTGGATTTCTCGCACTACAAGGTGTTTGAGAAACGGATGACCGATACACATTCTTTCAGAAACATTAACTCTCTACTTCGGACAGACCATACCATACCTACATTCCACTACCTGCTGATCTGCCTCTTCAAGAGCTTCACGTAACTTACTCAACTATGCTAGAGCCCATAATAGCCTATGGCTGCACACGGAAGTTTCTATCATGAATCATCTCAGTTCCCTTTGATCCTGGGTGGCGGTCCATAGGAAGATCACACGGGTACTCCGGGATTTCTAAAAATACAGACAACACTGGATACTCTAGGTGCCTCAATCCACCCAGATGTTAATTTAAGTTGCTACCTTAAGTTGAACCATTAATTAACAATCTCACATCTGTCATGGATTTCACTCAAACCCAAACCACGTCTACGAGCATAGCATAGCATAGCAATATAAGCAACGCGTAGAAGTAACTCCCAAGGGTTTGAATGTAACAGGGTAATAGGTTCTACCTCATCAACTACTTCCCAACCCACATGTTAATGACATCCTAATCATGCAATGCTTGAGGATTGGAACTAATGCATAAAAACTGGGTGATAAAAGGGATATGATCAAAGTGTTACTTGCCTTGCTGATGGTCTGCAAAACCTTGGGACTCGTAGTAGCACGCTTCGCACTCCGGGTGTTCTATCGCAAACAAACAATAACACACATAAGCAACAAGCAAAGATGCGCAAGCAAAACTCAAATAAAAGAGGTTGACCAGAAGGTTCAACTTCAGAACTCCGGTTCACAAAAAGAATCAAATCAAACGGAGCAACGAAACTCAAATGACGAAAGAAAGAAGCTTCGTTTACTAATTTGAACCTAGGTCAAATTTTACAGTAGTAAAAACTTATTTAAGTTGGTTAAACGGAAAGAGGGTCTCGAGACGAAGATCTAGGCTCTTGAATCGCCTGATTCTGACTAACGTGCGAAAATATAAACAGAAACTAAGATCGGATCATAAATCGCGATCAGAAAAATCGCGGAATAAATCCGATAAAAGAAAACCGACGAACAGACTAACGAACGAGCGTCCGTTTGGTGTATCTAATGGGCAAAAACCATTCGTTAAAACGAACGTACGGACGAACGTCCGCTAACTAGATGAACCGAGAAAAACTGGCGATCCGAAAAAAAACGAATCTAGGGTTTTCTAAAAAAAACCGAACGGTTCTTAAAAAAATCGGCGGCTCGGATCCGGCGGCTACCTCCGGTGAGGCGAGGTGGCGGGGCGGCGGCGGCAAGCGGCGGCGGCTTAGCGCGGGCGGCGGGGTTGGCGCGGGGTGGCGGTGGTGGTGGGGGTGGTTTGGGGTGGGGGTGGCGGCTATATAAAGGGGTAGGGGCGGCGCGGCTTGCTTGGAGGAGGCGCAAGCGGCGGTGGCAGCACGGGGCGCGGCAAGCGGCGGCGGCGGCTTAGCGCGGCGGCGGCGGCGGCTAGCGCGGGCGGCGGGGTTGGCGCGGGGTGGCGGTGGGGGTGGTTTGGGGCGGTGGGGGTGGCGGCTATATAAAGGGGCGGGGGCGGCGCGACTTGCTTGGAGGAGGGGCAAGCGGCGGCGGCGGAGTCCGGCTCGGACTCCTAGTCCGAGCGGCGGCGGGGCGGCGCGCGCACCGGGAGGCGGCGACGACTGCAGGCCGGCCTAGCGCGGCTGGGCCTTAGGCCCAGTCGGGCGCGGGAACTTTTTTTTAAAATAATTCCGCCGACAGAAATAAAATCCTAGAAAAATAAATAAAAATCTAAAAATGCCAAAACAAATTTTCATCGTCTAAATAAAATATTTAGAACGAGATGAACATTTCCTTGGCCCTAAAATGCAACTTTGAAAACGTGCAATTTTTCTAATTTAAACAAAATTGCAATAAAATCCAAATAAAACAAATATTTGATTTTAATATTTTTCCTCCCATATTTCAATTATCTTGGAGAAGTCATATTATCTCCTCTCATATATTTTAATATGAAATATTTTCGGAGAGAAAAATAATTAAACCAAAATCCTCGTTTCCAAATTTGATAAAATCAAATTTGAAAACCGGGAAAATCCCCAACTCTCTCCGAGGGTCCTTGAGTTGCTTAGGATTTCGAGGATCGCGAGATGAAATGCAAATAAAATATGATATGCATGGATGACTATGTATAACATTCCAAATTGAAAATTTGGGATGTTACAAACCTACCCCCTTAAGATGAATCTCGCCCTCGAGATTCGGGTTGGCTAGAAAATAGGTGTGGGTGGTCTTTACGAAGATCATCCTCTCGTTCCCAGGTGGCTTCATCCACGGTATGGTGGCTCCATTGAACTTTGTAAAACTTGATAACCTTACTGCGGGTGACTCTGCTGGCAAACTCTAGAATCTTAACTGGCTTCTCCTCGTAAGTCAAATCACTGTCCAACTGAATTGCCTCCGAGGGTACTGTATCTTTTAATGGTATGTCGGCCATCTCAGCATGACACTTCTTCAGCTGTGAAACGTGAAACACATCATAAACACCTGACAATCCTTCGGGTAATTCCAACTTGTAGGCAACTTCTCCCATCCGTTCCAAAACACGATACGGTCCTACAAATCTTGGAGCTAATTTCCCGTTAATTCCAAAACGTTTCACTCCTCGCAAGGGAGATACTCGCAGATATGCTATGTCTCCAATTTCGTAAGTTACCTCCTTGTGTTTTAAGTCTCCATAACTCTTCTGTCTAGACTGAGCAATCTTCAATCTGTCATGAATCAATTTAACCTTCTCCTCAGACTCCTTGATCAAGTCTGGTCCAAACAACTGTCGGTCTCCTACCTCGTCCCACATCAAAGGTGTTCTGCACCTGCGTCCATACAGGGCTTGCCATCTTCAAACTGGCTTGGTAGCTATTGTTGTACGAGAACTCTGCGTAAGGCAAATTGTCATCCCAACTAGATCCATAATCTAGCGCACAACCTCTCAACATGTCCTCCAAAATTTGGTTCACTCTCTCGGTCTGTCCATCTATCTGTGGTTGAAAAGCTGTACTGAACTCCAACCTAGTCCCCAAAGTCTGGTGTAATTGATGCCAAAACTTTGAAGTAAACTGTGTTCCTCTATCTGATACGATGGTCCTCGGAACTCCATGCAGACATATGATCCTGGACATATAAATCTTGGCCAACTTTTCACTGGTATAAGTGGTTTTCACTGGGACAAAGTGAGCCACTTTGGTCAAGCGATCAACTACTACCCATAAGGAATCATATCCTGCTTTAGTCCTGGGCAATCCGGTGATAAAATCCATGCCAAGTTTATCCCACTTCAATTCGGGTATCGGCATAGGCCGTAACCGTCCTGCTGGCTTCTGATGTTCTACCTTCACTCTCTGACATACATCACATACGGCTACATACTCGGCAATATCCTTCTTCATACCGGTCCACCAGAAACGTTCCTTCAAATCCAGATACATCTTGGTGTTTCCGGGGTGTATCGAGTATGGTGAGTCATGAGCCTCTTGAAGTATTAATGTCCTGATCTCCTGGTTATTGGGCACATAAACTCGGTCCTCAAACCATAGGGTATCATGCTCATCTTCACGAAAACCTTTGGCCTTTCCTTTTCTCATCTTCTCCTTTATCTCGGCAATCTCCTTGTCATCCTTCTGAGCTTCCCAAATCTTGTCAAGCAATGTCGACTGGACCTCCATTGTTGCAACGAATCTCTAGGAACAACCTCCAATCGAAGTTCCATGATATTCTCTGCTAACTCCTTCGACAGTCCCTTACTTTCAAAGATATTAGCATAACTCTTCCTGCTCAAGGCGTCTGCTACGACATTGGCCTTTCTTGCGTGATAGTGTAGCTTCATATCATAATCCTTTATAAGCTCCAACCATCTGCTCTGTCTAAGGTTCAGTTCCTTCTGGGTGAAGATGTACTTCAAACTCTTATGGTCCGTTTATACATCACATCGGTTTCCAATAAGGTAATGCCTCCAGGTCTTCAATGCATGCACTACGGCTGCTAACTCCAAATCATGCGTGGCATAGTTCAACTCATGAGGTTTTAGTTGTCATGAGCCATACGAAACAATTCTTCCATCCTGCATAAGTACACATCCAAGTCCTAAGCAAGAGGCGTCGCAATACACTTGGAATTCCTTATGTATATCTGGCAGTGTTAGCACTGGCGCTATAGTCAAACGTTTCTTCAACTCCTGGAAACTTGCCTCGCAATCTTCTGTCCATTTGAACTTAGTATACTTCTTTAACAGTTCAGTCATTGGCTTCGCGATCTTGGTAAAGTTCTCAATGAATCTCCGATAGTAACCTGCGAGTCCAAGGAAACTACGGATCTCGCTAACTGAGGTGGGTGCCAACCATTCAGTGACTGACTGAATTTTGCTGGGGTCTACTTCTATACCTTCTCCCTATATAACATGTCCAAGGAACCTGACTTCCTTCAACCAAAACTCGCATTTTCTAAACTTAGCATACAACTGGTGTTCCCTGAGTTTCTCGAGAACTAAGCGCAAATGCTCCTTCTGCTCCTCCTCGTTCTTCGAGTATACCATAATATCATCAATAAACACCACAACAAACTTGTCCAAATACTCCATGAACACCTTGTTCATCATGCTCATGAAATAGGCAGGGGCGTTAGTCAGTCCAAATGACATGACCATGTACTCGTATAATCCATACCGTGTTGTGAATGCTGTCTTTGGTATATCCTTCTCTCGTATCTTCAATTGATGGTATCCCGATCTCAAATCGATTTTCGAAAACACCTTAGCTCCTTGCAACTGATCAAATAGATCATTGATCATCGGCAGTGGGTACTTGTTCTTAATCGTCACTTCATTCAAGGGTCGATAATCAACAACCATCCTTAGGGATTTATCCTTCTCAACCAAAAGCACAGGGGCTCCCCAAGGTGATGAATTTCTTCGAATGTATCCTTTCTCCAATAACTCCTTGATTTGTTTCTTAATTTCCTCCAGATCATTCGCGGGCATCCTATAGGGTCTCTTGGATATTGGCCCTGTTCCTGGCAACAGCTCTATCAAAAACTCAATGTCTCTATCCGGTGGCATGCCTGGTAACTCCTCTGGAAAAACATCCGGATAATCCTTCACTACAGGCACTTCCTCCTGAACAACTCCCATAAGGGCATTCACTTGGCTCCTCCTAGGCACATGCCTAGACACATACTTAATCCTTTTTCCCTCCGGGGTGGTAAGATAAATCGACTTACTAGCACAGTCAATACTCCCTCCAAACCTTGACATCCAGTCCATACCTAATATCACATCCAATCCTTTTGACTCCAGGATAATTAGGTCGGACAGAAAAACATGTGTGCCAATGGTTAAGGGTACCTGGTCGCACCATCGGCTAGCCATGTATTCTGCTCCGGGGGAGCTTACTAACAGAGGGGTCCTAAGGGTTTGGGTTGGTAGTTTAAACTTATCCACAAATCCCCTTGATATGTATGAATGCGATGCACCAGTATCGAAAAGAACAAGAGCGGTAAATGACTTAACCAAAAACTTACCTATTACCGCGTCCGGCTGCTCTTCAACCTCCTCCACGTTAATGTGGTTCACTTGTCCTTTGTTGAATGGATTGGGCTTCTTTCCAGCGCTCCCATTTCCATTTCCATTCTTTCCTTCAGGGCACTCCGTGGCGTAGTGTCCAGTCTTCCCACACTTGAAACAAGTAACATGACTTAGATCTCTTTTGGCGGGTGTGGCTGGATTGGGGCGTTTCCGATTATTGTTGACTCCGTTCCCATTCCCATTCTTAGAACCATTGTGGTTATGCGATCCTCCTCCAGTGTGGTTGTGACCTCCATGGTTATGAACAAGTCCTCCCAAGTTTGGGATTAGGCGAGGCTTCTGTTGAGCTCCTGAGTTATACTTCCCTTGTCCATACTTTCTCTTGCGGCTCTCAATCTGCTGCTGCTTCCCTTCAATCATAAGAGCCTTATCTACCAACTCCTGGTAGTTGTTGAAGGTTACTACCATCAACTGCATGCTCATCTCATCATTCAACCCTTCCATAAACTTCTCCTGTTTCGCGGCATCTGTGGCCACATCATCAGGGGCATAGCGTGATAACTTGCTAAAATCATTCATGTACTGAGCCACAGTACGATTCCCCTGGCGTAGGTTGCGGAACTCCCGCTTCTTCATCTGCGTAGCTCCAGTTGAGACATGGGCCGTGCGGAAAGCTTGTTGAAACTAGTCCCAAGTGACGTTGGCTATGGGAAAAGTGGTTGTGTAATTCTCCCACCATGATGCTAATGGTCCATCCAACTGATGTGTGGCAAAACACAGCTTCTCAGCATCAGTGCATCCCACAGTGGTCAACTCCCTTCCAATACGGCATAGCCAATCATCAGTAACTATTGGCTCGGTGCTACTGGAAAACACCGGCGGTTGTGACCTTACAAAATGGGCTAGGTTGTCCACTGGCGGCAGGTTGTTGTTGTTATTGTTGTTGTTGTTGCCCTGGTTCTGAACTAGCAATTGCATCAAAGTATTCTGCTGCTAGATCAACTTGGTGAGCTCCGGTGGGAAAGCAAAACCGGTGTCACGTCTCGGAGGCATCTGATGGGTTTAGATGGAAGAGATCAGAATAGAAAAGGGGTCTAATGAGAAAACACTACCCATATGCACATGAGACAAACACAAACATTTCACTCAATCAATCAAGCAAGGGCATACAAATGGTCTAGGACTGTCGCAAAGTGCTCATCTACTACTAATTACATGGGGAAATACTACTAATATTTGGTGGTCATCTAGAAATTTTGATCGGTGGAAGACTCCATGATGTCGGCTCTAGCTTTGTCTTCAAAGTCATCATCACTAGGATCGGAATCGGTGTCGTCTATGATGATGTAGTCCTCGGGGCGTATCTCCTTGGGTTCTTCCTCTTCTTCTATTGGTGCCGGTCCTCCCATGAATACTCCGATCGTCTTAACCAGGTCGTCATTCTTCTCCAGTAGTGTCTTGATTTCCTCCTCATATCCATCGCGTGTAAACTTGAGTTCTTCCTCCAGCTCGATGATTCTAGTCTTCACCTTTTTCAAGTCCATCATGTCTGCGCACATCTGGTTCTCCTGACATCGAATGTGCTGGTTTAACTCCTGGATGAAAGCTGCAATGGATCTATCCTTCCTGGTGCTGATTACTTCCCATTGCTCGTCTCGGCGCCCACATATTTGGTAGATAGTGTCCTTAAGCTCCCTGTTGTAGACTTCTCCAATGCGTCCCATGGTAATGTGGGCTGCCATGCTCTTGCCTAGACTCCAGGTGGGTGCTTCAAAAGAAAACTCTATGGGTTTAGAAGTTGGCGAGAACGTCCTTCCTGGAACTTGTACATGAACCATCCAGCGCTTCTCTTCAGGTAAAGTGGCGTTGTATGTTCCGGTGAAGCTTGGTATTCCAATGTTCAAGTACCTAGTGACTTCCTTCAAGTGGCGTCCAAAAGGTGTGTATTCATCTGGTTGTGCAAACTTGTTCTTCATCTCTATCATCCTAAAGAGTAGAAAATGGAGAGGAGTCAGAAATGAGTAGAGAAGTGTGACCTAGGGTTTATCTTAGTGGTCGTGTCTTACACTCAGCGTGTGCTCTCATACCATCTTGTAGCGACCCGACCTCAGATGGCCAAGTCTCTGTGCTTCAGTATCATCCCTGGATCGGTAATGCTAACACACACAGTACTCGAAGGATTTAAACAGAGTGGCAATCACGCACTAATTATATCGAAAGTCTCCAAAAGAGAACCTATTACAATAATATGGCTTAAGGCCATCTAATACGATAACAGCGGAAGGCTTGGAAGATAAAGTGAGTCCATCAACTCCAACGGCATAGCTGAGTTGCACGGCAACGCCCTAACGAACCTTACTCATCGTCTGAAAAGTCTGCAACATAGCACGTTGCAGCCCGAAAATGGGTCAGCACATGGAATATGCTGGCAAAGTAACACAGTAGAGCAAGAACTGAATAATGCTATCACTACATGCATCTTTGGCTGGTGGAAAGCTCTATGGTTATAGTTTTTTGCGAAAAGCCAATTTTTCCCTACAACAAAGGAATAGATTTTAATTTAACTATCATGGTAGTTGAAACATCATTGAGAAGGTTCCTCCAACTCAATCCCAATTAAAGTGATTAACATCCCAACAATATTAATTAAGAATGATGAGATACATGTGATAACCCAAATACTAGATACTCAAGAATTGTCCATAACCGGGGACACGGCTAACCATGATTAGATTATACACTCTGCAGAGGTTTGCGCACTTTTCCCCACAAGACTCGATCGCCTCCGTTGGATTTCTCGCAATACAAGGTGTTTGAGAAACGGATGACCGAGACACAGTCTTTCAGAAACATTAACTCTCTACTCCGGACAGACCATACCAAACCTACATCCCACTACCTGCTGATCTGCCTCTTCAAGAGCTTCACATAACTTACTCAACTATGCTAGATCCCATAATAGCCTGTGGCTACACACGGAAGTTTCTAGCATGAATCATCTCAATTCCCTTTGAGCCTGGGTGGCGGTCCATAGGAAGATCACCCGGGTACTCCAGGATTTCCAAAAATATAGACAACACTGGGTACTCCAGGTGCCTCAATCCACCCAGATGTTAATTTAAGTTGCCACCTTAAGTTGAACCATTAATTAACAATCTCACATCTGTCATGGATTTCACTCAAACCAAACCACGTCTACGAGCATAGCATAGCATAGCATAGCAATATAAGCAACACGTAGAAGTAACTCCCAAGGGTTTGAATGTAACAGGGTAATAGGTTCTACCTCATCAACTACTTCCCAACCCACATGTTAATGACATCCTAATCATGCAATGTTTGAGGATTGGAACCAATGCATAAAAACTGGGTGATAAAAGGGATATGATCAAAGTGTTTCTTGCCTTGCCGACGGTGTGCGAAACCTAGGGACTCGTAGTAGCACGCTTCGCACTCCAGGTGTTCTATCACAAACAAACAATAACATACATAAGCAAAAAGCAAAGATGTGCAAGCAAAACTCAAATAAAAGAGGTTGACCAGAAGGTTCAACTTAAGAACTCCGGTTCGCAAAAAGAATCAAATCAAACGGAGCAACGAAACTCAAATCATGAAAGAAAGAAGCTTCGTTTACTAATCTGAACCTAGGTCAAATTTTACAGTAGCAAAAACTTATTTAAGTTGGTTAAACGGAAAGAGGTCTCGAGACGAAGATCTAGGCGCTTGAATCGCCTGATTCCGACTAACGAGCAAAAAGATAAACAGAAACTAAGATCGGATCAGAAATCGCGATCAGAAAACTCACGGAATAAATCCGATAAAAGAAAACTGACGAACAGACTAACAAACGAGCGTTCGTTAGCTGTAACGAACGGGCGAAAACCGTTCGTTAAAACGAATGTACGGACGAACGTCCGCTAACTAGAAGAACCGAGAAAAATCGGCGATCCCAAAAAATACGAATCTAGGGTTTTCTAAAAAAACCAAACGGTTCTTAAAAAACCGGCGGCTCGGATCCGGCGGCTACCTCCGGTGAGGCGAGGTGGCGGGGCGACGGCTTGCGGGGCGGCGGCGGCGGCTTAGCGCGGGCGGCGGGGTTGGCGCGGGGTGGCGGTGGTGGTGGGGGGTGGTTTGGGTGGCGGCGAGGGTGGCGGCTATATAAAGGGTAGGGCGGGGCGGCTTGCTTGGAGGAGGGGCAAGCGGCGGCGGCAAGTGGCGTCCGGCTCGGACTCCTAGTCCTGGGGTGGCGGTGGCTATGGGGGTGGTTTGGGGCGGCAGGGGTGGCGGCTATATAATGGGGCGGGGGCGGCGCGGCTTGCATGGAGGAGGGGCAAGCGGTGGCGGCGGCTAGCGCGGGCGGCGGGTTGGTGCGGGGTGACGGTGGCTGTGGGGGTGGTTTGGGGCGGCGGGGTGGTGGCTATATAAAGGGGCAGGGGCGGCACGGCTTGCTTGGAGGAGGGGCAACCGGCGGCGGCGGAGTCCTAGTCTGAGCGGCGGCGGGGCGGCGCGCGCGCGGGGAGGCGGCGGCGGCTGCAGGCCGGCCTGGCTCGGCTGGGCCTTAGGCCCAGTTGGGCGCGAGAACTTTGTTTTAAAATAATTCCGCCGACAGAAATAAAATCCTAGAAAAATAAATAAATATCTAAAAATGCCAAAACAAATTTTCGTCCTCTAAATAAAATATTTAGAACGAGATGAACATTTTCTTGGCCCTAAAACGCAACTTTGAAAACGTGCAATTTTTCTAATGCAAACAAAATTGCAATAAAATCCAAATAAAACAAATATTTGATTTTAATATTTTCCTCCCATATTTCAATTATCTTGGAGAAGTCATATTATCTGCTCTCATATATTTTAATATGAAATATTTTCAGAGAGAGAAATAATTAAAACCAAAATCCTTGTTTCCAAATTTGATAAAATCAAATTTGAAAACCGGGAAAATCCCCAACTCTCTCCGAGGGTCCTTGAGTTGCTTAGGATTTCGAGGATTGCGAGACGAAATGCAAATAAAATATGATATGCATGGATGACTATGTATAACATTCCAAATTGAAAATTTGGGATGTTACATATTATATGTCAAATGCGTGTATGAATTACAAGATATAGGGAGAGATCTCCATGATTCTACTCTTCAAGTGTGCATTGCTTAAAAAGAAAATTCCTCACTATGCACAACTTCAGGGGGAGTTCTTCTATATCTTGCAATCAAATTCCTCAATATCAGTATTTACACTTCATATGTTTATCCCCGTTGAAAACTTAACCTATATTGTCATCAATCACCAAAAGGAGGAGATTGTAAGTGCATCTAGTGCCCCTTAGTGACTTTGGTGTATTGAAGACTTATAGGTTAAGGGACTAATGTGTTTATGAGTGTACACAGGTCTATAAGTCTATGAGGAGTTTGATATTTACAGAGGAAGTCGACCCCTAAAAATCAATGTCTTCGACTGAAGACTTTGGATTTCTGAAGACTTTCTGAAGACTTTGAAAGTGAAGAAATTGGTGTGATCTTGAAGACTTGGCATTCATCTGAGTAACATGAAGCGTGAACACTTCTGTTTTCGTAGTTTCATTTTCTCTTTCTTGAGTCTTAGGAAACACCGTACTGTTAAAGGAGGTCGAGGAAATACTAAGGAAAAATTTCCAAGTGATGCTCAACTCAAATCCTATACCTACCAATCCCTTCGTGTGAAGCCATTGGAAATCTCATACAGCTCAGTCAATTTCTTCAGTAACAAAGACGAAGTTCTTCTGGTCTCTGAGGAATTTTTTCTGACTGAGGAGTTAGGAATTCGCCAGTGTGGATTGCCTACATAGTGAGGAACATGATAGCCCTCAGGAATTTGATAGTCAAATTTCCGACAGTTGCTCTGCTACGCGCTAGCTGTACCAAAATATCTACCTACCTAACGGTCATATCATTGAAGGGCATTGATGTCTTATCATGTTGGGCTGCTCCCTAGGCCATAAATAGCCACCCCCTACAACCACTAGCTAGTTGGCTGCTCCGAGAGAAACTGACACTTGTCATTTGAGAGCATCCCATCCTCCGAGGACTTTGAGCGATAATCATCAAGTGAGGAAAACCCAAACCGAAACACCTACAAACCCAAAGTGATTGAGGATCATTGAAGAGATTGATCCTGCGTGGATCCGACGCTTGTTACCTTTGAAGACTATGCATCTTCCAGACGGTTAGGCGTCATGGTCTAGAGCATCCAAGAGGAAATTGTGGATCGATGAGTGACCAAGTTTGTGAAGGTTTGGAAGTCACATGAAGACTTACCATGAGTAATTGGGCGAGGTATGTGTGACCTTAGCTCAAGGGGAATATGGTGAGGACTGTGTGTCCTAAGCTGCATGTTCAGGACTGGGTGTCCGGGACTATGTGTTGTGAGGTTTGAATACCTAGCTGCCCTAACCAGACGTACAAATGTCACAACAGTTGGAACTGGTCTACCAAATCATTGTCTTCACCAAGCTAACTGGTTCTATTTCCTCAACCCTTTCATTTCCTCATTTCTGTGTTGTGTGCTTGTTCATATCTATTTGAAGACTTTGACTGAAGACTTTCTCAATTTCCTCAGTTCAATTTCTTCAGTCTGTTTGTCTTCATCTTGTTTTATCTTGTGCTTACACTTTCTGCACTCTGTGTCTGTTTTTATTTCATCATGATATCTCTGTTTATGTTATGTCATGTTGATATATTGTATTTCCTTCTTGCAATCCATGTTGAATTCTCCTCATGACTATAATCAAAATAAAGCTTTTACTAAACATGTCGTTGATGCTATGATGAAATCTTTTGAAGAAAAACTTTAGTTAGAAGTTTCGATCCCTAGAAAGCTTCACGATGAGTGGGAACCTACAATTAAGATTAAAATTAAAATATTATGAGTGCCATGCTTTGTGTGATTTGGGTGCTAGTGTCTCCATGATTCCAAAAACTTTATGTCATGTGCTAGGTTTCCGTGAATTCGATGTTTGTTCTTTAAATTTCCATCCAGCATATTCCACTATTAAGAAACCTATGGGAAGGATTAATGATGTTCTTCTTTTTGCAAATAGGAATTATGTGCCCGTAGATTTCATTGTTCTTGATATAGATTGCAATCCTACATGTCCTATTATTCTTGGTCGACCTTTCCTTAGAACGATTGGTTCAATTATTGATATGAAAGAAGGAAACATTAGATTTCAATTTCCATTAAGGAAGGGCATGTAACACTTTCCAAGAAATATAATTAAGGTACCATATGAATCAATTATGAGGACCACTTATGAATTTCATACCAAAGATGACAATCTAGATCTATGTTTTATGCCTAGCTTGGGGCATTAAACAATACAGCTTGTTGGGAGGCAACCCAATTTTATTTTGTGTTTTTTTGTTATGTTTTTCAATAAATACACACTATTACTTCTGTTGAAATTGTTTTTTGGTTTTTAATTAGTGTTTGAGGCAAGTAAGACCTATGGGATGGTCTATGGTGATAATTGATTTGATCTTGCTGAAAAACAGAAACTTTAGCCCTTATTACCAGAATTTTTAAAAAAATCACAAAAATGTGCTTTTGATCTGAATTTTTTACACAAGATTGATATACAAATTTCCTAGATTGTCCTAATATTTCAGAATTTTTGGATTTACATAGGTATACGAAGTTTTCAGATTGCTACAGACTATTCTGTTTTTGACAGATTCTATTTTATACGTGTTGTTTGCTTATTTTGATGAATCTATGGGTAATATCGTGGGTATGAACCATGGAGAAGTTGGAAGACATTAGATATAACACCAATATAAATTAACAATGAGTTCACGATAAAGTTGTGATTTATTTTATTATACTAACGGATCTCATGACTTTTCTGTTGAGTTTTGTGTTGTGGAGTTTTTAAGTTTTGGGTGAAGATTTGATGAACTATGGAATAACGAGTGGCAAGAGCCTAAGCTTGGGGATGCCCAAGGTACCCCAAGGTAATACTCAAGGACAACCAAGCATCTAAGCTTGGGGATGCCCCGGATGGCATCCCCTCTTTCGTCTTCGTTCCATCGGTAAATTTACTTGAGGCTATATTTTTATTGTGTTGGGGAATGTAGCATGAAATTTCAAAAAAAAATTACTACGATCACGCAAGATCTATCTAGGAGATGCATAGCAATGAGAGGGGAAGAGTGTGTCCACGTACCCTCGTAGACTGAAAGTGGAATCGTTATTTTAACTTGCTTCAATGATATTTGTTTGAGAGTTAGTAAATGTAACATCCCAAATTTTCAATTTGGAATGTTATACATAGGTCATTCATGCATATCATATTTTATTGCTTTGCGATCCTCGAAATTCTAAGCAACTCAAGGACCCACGGAGAGAGTTGGGGATTTCACGTTTTT